>NW_026892847.1:0-239096 GCF_033815535.1 Pezoporus flaviventris | reverse complement strand
TCTGGACTGATTCCATTCAAATGCTTTTCCTGTATGAATGTGAGCAGTGAAAGCAACGATGGAGGCACCAATGTAAAGGTGATTGTGTGCTGAACAGGTCCAGCACCAGCTTTCAATCCTGGCTCTTCTGCTGTGAGAGTAGAGGCCAAACGTTCGTGCTGTACTAACTGTGCTGCTGGGCAGCTGAGAGACACCACCTGAGAATTTGGATTCAAATGGACTTTTAGGTATGAAACCGAGGATAGACTGCAATGATGGTGACCCCGTTGCAAAGCTGCTTGTGTGCTGAAGAAGCAGAGCACTAGGTTTCCCTGCTGCTCCTTCTGCTGTGGGAGCAGATGCCAAACGTTCGTGCTGTACTCACTGTGCTGCTGGGCAGCTGAGCGACACCACCTGAGAATTCGGATTCAAATGGACTTTTAGGTATGAAGCCGAGGAAAGACTGCAATGATGGTGACCCCGTTGCAAAGCTGCTTGTGTGCTGAAGAAGCAGAGCACTAGCTTTCCCTGCTGCTCCTTCTGCCGTGTGAGCAGATGCCACTGTTCATTCTGTGCTGACTGTGTTGCTGCGCAGCAGAGAGCAGCCTCTGGACTGATTCCATTCAAATGCTTTTCCTGTATGAAAGTGAGCAGTGAAAGCAACGATGAATGCACCAATGTAAAAGGGATTGTGTGCTGAACAGGTCCAGCACCAGCTTTCAATCCTTGCTCTTCTGCTGTGGGAGCAGATGACAAACGTTCGTGCAGTACTCACTGTGCTGCTGGGCAGCTGAGACCGCTTGAGAATTTGGATTCAAATGGACTTTTAGGTATGAAACCGAGGAGAGACTGCAATGATGGTGACCCCGTTGCAAAGCTGCTTGTGTGCTGAAGAGGCAGAGCACTAGCTTTCCCTGCTGCTCCTTCTGCCGTGTGAGCAGATGCCACTGTTCATTCTGTGCTGTGTTGCTGCCAGCAGGGAGCAGGCTCTGGACGGATTCTATTCAAATGCTTTTCCTGTATGAGTGTTAGCAGTGAAAGCAACGATGGAGGCACCAATGTAAAGGGGATTGTGTGCTGAACAGGTCCAGCACCAGCTTTCAATCCTGGCTCTTCTGCTGTTGGAGCAGAGGCCAAACGTTCGTGCTGTACTCACTGTGCTGCTGGGCAGCTGAGCGACACCACCTGAGAATTCGGATTCAAATGGACTTTTAGGTATGAAGCCGAGGAGAGACTGCAATGATGGTGACCCCGTTGCAAAGCTGCTTGTGTGCTGAAGAAGCAGAGCACTAGCTTTCCCTGCTGCTCCTTCTGCCGTGTGAGCAGATGCCACTGTTCATTCTGTGCTGACTGTGTTGCTGCGCAGCAGAGAGCAGCCTCTGGACTGATTCCATTCAAATGCTTTTCCTGTATGAATGTGAGCTGTGAAAGCAACGATGGAGGCACCAATGTAAAGGTGATTGTGTGCTGAACAGGTCCAGCACCAGCTTTCAATCCTGGCTCTTCTGCTGTGGGAGCAGAGGCCAAACGTTCGTGCTGTACTAACTGTGCTGCTGGGCAGCTGAGAGACACCACCTGAGAATTTGGATTCAAATGGACTTTTAGGTATGAAGCCGAGGAGAGACTGCAATGATGGTGACCCCGTTGCAAAGCTGCTTGTGTGCTGAAGAAGCAGAGCACTAGCTTTCCCTGCTGGTCCTTCTGCCGTGTGAGCAGATGCCACTGTTCATTCTGTGCTGACTGTGTTGCTGCGCAGCAGAGAGCAGCCTCTGGACTGATTCCATTCAAATGCTTTTCCTGTATGAAAGTGAGCAGTGAAAGCAACGATGAATGCACCAATGTAAAAGGTATTGTGTGCTGAACAGGTCCAGCACCAGCTTTCAATCCTGGCTCTTCTGCTGTGGGAGCAGATGCCAAACGTTCGTGCTGTACTAACTGTGCTGCTGGGCAGCTGAGAGACACCACCTGAGAATTTGGATTCAAATGGACTTTTAGGTATGAAACCGAGGAGAGACTGCAATGATGGTGACCCCGTTGCAAAGCTGCTTGTGTGCTGAAGAAGCAGAGCACTAGCTTTCCCTGCTGCTCCTTCTGCCGTGTGAGCAGATGCCACTGTTCATTCTGTGCTGTGTTGCTGCCAGCAGGGAGCAGGCTCTGGACGGATTCTATTCAAATGCTTTTCCTGTATGAGTGTTAGCAGTGAAAGCAACGATGGAGGCACCAATGTAAAGAGGATTGTGTGCTGAACAGGTCCAGCACCAGCTTTCAATCCTGGCTCTTCTGCTGTGGGAGCAGATGCCAAACGTTCGTGCTGTACTCACTGTGCTGCTGGGCAGCTGAGCGACACCACCTGAGAATTTGGATTCAAATGGACTTTTAGGTATGAAGCCGAGGAGAGACTGCAATGATGGTGACCCCGTTGCAAAGCTGCTTGTGTGCTGAAGAAGCAGAGCACTAGCTTTCCCTGCTGGTCCTTCTGCCGTGTGAGCAGATGCCACTGTTCATTCTGTGCTGACTGTGTTGCTGCGCAGCAGAGAGCAGCCTCTGGACTGATTCCATTCAAATGCTTTTCCTGTATGAAAGTGAGCAGTGAAAGCAACGATGAATGCACCAATGTAAAAGGTATTGTGTGCTGAACAGGTCCAGCACCAGCTTTCAATCCTGGCTCTTCTGCTGTGGGAGCAGATGCCAAACGTTCGTGCTGTACTAACTGTGCTGCTGGGCAGCTGAGAGACACCACCTGAGAATTTGGATTCAAATGGACTTTTAGGTATGAAACCGAGGAGAGACTGCAATGATGGTGACCCCGTTGCAAAGCTGCTTGTGTGCTGAAGAAGCAGAGCACTAGCTTTCCCTGCTGCTCCTTCTGCCGTGTGAGCAGATGCCACTGTTCATTCTGTGCTGTGTTGCTGCCAGCAGGGAGCAGGCTCTGGACGGATTCTATTCAAATGCTTTTCCTGTATGAGTGTTAGCAGTGAAAGCAACGATGGAGGCACCAATGTAAAGAGGATTGTGTGCTGAACAGGTCCAGCACCAGCTTTCAATCCTGGCTCTTCTGCTGTGGGAGCAGATGCCAAACGTTCGTGCTGTACTCACTGTGCTGCTGGGCAGCTGAGCGACACCACCTGAGAATTCGGATTCAAATGGACTTTTAGGTATGAAGCCGAGGAGAGACTGCAATGATGGTGACCCCGTTGCAAAGCTGCTTGTGTGCTGAAGAAGCAGAGCACTAGCTTTCCCTGCTGCTCCTTCTGCCGTGTGAGCAGATGCCACTGTTCATTCTGTGCTGACTGTGTTGCTGCGCAGCAGAGAGCAGCCTCTGGACTGATTCCATTCAAATGCTTTTCCTGTATGAATGTGAGCTGTGAAAGCAACGATGGAGGCACCAATGTAAAGGTGATTGTGTGCTGAACAGGTCCAGCACCAGCTTTCAATCCTGGCTCTTCTGCTGTGGGAGCAGAGGCCAAACGTTCGTGCTGTACTAACTGTGCTGCTGGGCAGCTGAGAGACACCACCTGAGAATTTGGATTCAAATGGACTTTTAGGTATGAAGCCGAGGAGAGACTGCAATGATGGTGACCCCGTTGCAAAGCTGCTTGTGTGCTGAAGAAGCAGAGCACTAGCTTTCCCTGCTGGTCCTTCTGCCGTGTGAGCAGATGCCACTGTTCATTCTCTGCTGACTGTGTTGCTGCGCAGCAGAGAGCAGCCTCTGGACTGATTCCATTCAAATGCTTTTCCTGTATGAAAGTGAGCAGTGAAAGCAACGATGAATGCACCAATGTAAAAGGTATTGTGTGCTGAACAGGTCCAGCACCAGCTTTCAATCCTGGCTCTTCTGCTGTGGGAGCAGAGGCCAAACGTTCGTGCTGTACTAACTGTGCTGCTGGGCAGCTGAGAGACACCACCTGAGAATTTGGATTCAAATGGACTTTTAGGTATGAAGCCGAGGAGAGACTGCAATGATGGTGACCCCGTTGCAAAGCTGCTTGTGTGCTGAAGAAGCAGAGCACTAGCTTTCCCTGCTGGTCCTTCTGCCGTGTGAGCAGATGCCACTGTTCATTCTGTGCTGACTGTGTTGCTGCGCAGCAGAGAGCAGCCTCTGGACTGATTCCATTCAAATGCTTTTCCTGTATGAAAGTGAGCAGTGAAAGCAACGATGAATGCACCAATGTAAAAGGTATTGTGTGCTGAACAGGTCCAGCACCAGCTTTCAATCCTGGCTCTTCTGCTGTGGGAGCAGATGCCAAACGTTCGTGCTGTACTAACTGTGCTGCTGGGCAGCTGAGAGACACCACCTGAGAATTTGGATTCAAATGGACTTTTAGGTATGAAACCGAGGAGAGACTGCAATGATGGTGACCCCGTTGCAAAGCTGCTTGTGTGCTGAAGAAGCAGAGCACTAGCTTTCCCTGCTGCTCCTTCTGCCGTGTGAGCAGATGCCACTGTTCATTCTGTGCTGTGTTGCTGCCAGCAGGGAGCAGGCTCTGGACGGATTCTATTCAAATGCTTTTCCTGTATGAGTGTTAGCAGTGAAAGCAACGATGGAGGCACCAATGTAAAGAGGATTGTGTGCTGAACAGGTCCAGCACCAGCTTTCAATCCTGGCTCTTCTGCTGTGGGAGCAGATGCCAAACGTTCGTGCTGTACTCACTGTGCTGCTGGGCAGCTGAGCGACACCACCTGAGAATTCGGATTCAAATGGACTTTTAGGTATGAAGCCGAGGAGAGACTGCAATGATGGTGACCCCGTTGCAAAGCTGCTTGTGTGCTGAAGAAGCAGAGCACTAGCTTTCCCTGCTGCTCCTTCTGCCGTGTGAGCAGATGCCACTGTTCATTCTGTGCTGACTGTGTTGCTGCGCAGCAGAGAGCAGCCTCTGGACTGATTCCATTCAAATGCTTTTCCTGTATGAATGTGAGCTGTGAAAGCAACGATGGAGGCACCAATGTAAAGGGGATTGTGTGCTGAACAGGTCCAGCACCAGCTTTCAATCCTGGCTCTTCTGCTGTGGGAGCAGAGGCCAAACGTTCGTGCTGTACTAACTGTGCTGCTGGGCAGCTGAGAGACACCACCTGAGAATTTGGATTCAAATGGACTTTTAGGTATGAAACCGAGGAGAGACTGCAATGATGGTGACCCCGTTGCAAATCTGCTTGTGTGCTGAAGAAGCAGAGCACTAGCTTTCCCTGCTGCTCCTTCTGCCGTGTGAGCAGATGCCACTGTTCATTCTGTGCTGACTGTGTTGCTGCGCAGCAGAGAGCAGCCTCTGGACTGATTCCATTCAAATGCTTTTCCTGTATGAATGTGAGCAGTGAAAGCAACGATGGAGGCACCAATGTAAAGGTGATTGTGTGCTGAACAGGTCCAGCACCAGCTTTCAATCCTGGCTCTTCTGCTGTGGGAGCAGAGGCCAAACGTTCGTGCTGTACTAACTGTGCTGCTGGGCAGCTGAGAGACACCACCTGAGAATTTGGATTCAAATGGACTTTTAGGTATGAAGCCGAGGAGAGACTGCAATGATGGTGACCCCGTTGCAAAGCTGCTTGTGTGCTGAAGAAGCAGAGCACTAGCTTTCCCTGCTGGTCCTTCTGCCGTGTGAGCAGATGCCACTGTTCATTCTGTGCTGACTGTGTTGCTGCGCAGCAGAGAGCAGCCTCTGGACTGATTCCATTCAAATGCTTTTCCTGTATGAAAGTGAGCAGTGAAAGCAACGATGAATGCACCAATGTAAAAGGTATTGTGTGCTGAACAGGTCCAGCACCAGCTTTCAATCCTGGCTCTTCTGCTGTGGGAGCAGAGGCCAAACGTTCGTGCTGTACTAACTGTGCTGCTGGGCAGCTGAGAGACACCACCTGAGAATTTGGATTCAAATGGACTTTTAGGTATGAACCCGAGGAGAGACTGCAATGATGGTGACCCCGTTGCAAAGCTGCTTGTGTGCTGAAGAAGCAGAGCACTAGCTTTCCCTGCTGGTCCTTCTGCCGTGTGAGCAGATGCCACTGTTCATTCTGTGCTGACTGTGTTGCTGCGCAGCAGAGAGCAGCCTCTGGACTGATTCCATTCAAATGCTTTTCCTGTATGAAAGTGAGCAGTGAAAGCAACGATGAATGCACCAATGTAAAAGGTATTGTGTGCTGAACAGGTCCAGCACCAGCTTTCAATCCTGGCTCTTCTGCTGTGGGAGCAGAGGCCAAACGTTCGTGCTGTACTAACTGTGCTGCTGGGCAGCTGAGAGAGACCACCTGAGAATTTGGATTCAAATTTACTTTTAGGTATGAAACCGAGGAGAGACTGCAATGATGGTGACCCCGTTGCAAAGCTGCTTGTGTGCTGAAGAAGCAGAGCACTAGCTTTCCCTGCTGCTCCTTCTGCCGTGTGAGCAGATGCCACTGTTCATTCTGTGCTGTGTTGCTGCCAGCAGGGAGCAGGCTCTGGACGGATTCTATTCAAATGCTTTTCCTGTATGAGTGTTAGCAGTGAAAGCAACGATGGAGGCACCAATGTAAAGGGGATTGTGTGCTGAACAGGTCCAGCACCAGCTTTCAATCCTGGCTCTTCTGCTGTTGGAGCAGAGGCCAAACGTTCGTGCTGTACTCACTGTGCTGCTGGGCAGCTGAGCGACACCACCTGAGAATTCGGATTCAAATGGACTTTTAGGTATGAAGCCGAGGAGAGACTGCAATGATGGTGACCCCGTTGCAAAGCTGCTTGTGTGCTGAAGAAGCAGAGCACTAGCTTTCCCTGCTGCTCCTTCTGCCGTGTGAGCAGATGCCACTGTTCATTCTGTGCTGACTGTGTTGCTGCGCAGCAGAGAGCAGCCTCTGGACTGATTCCATTCAAATGCTTTTCCTGTATGAATGTGAGCTGTGAAAGCAACGATGGAGGCACCAATGTAAAGGTGATTGTGTGCTGAACAGGTCCAGCACCAGCTTTCAATCCTGGCTCTTCTGCTGTGGGAGCAGAGGCCAAACGTTCGTGCTGTACTAACTGTGCTGCTGGGCAGCTGAGAGACACCACCTGAGAATTTGGATTCAAATGGACTTTTAGGTATGAAGCCGAGGAGAGACTGCAATGATGGTGACCCCGTTGCAAAGCTGCTTGTGTGCTGAAGAAGCAGAGCACTAGCTTTCCCTGCTGGTCCTTCTGCCGTGTGAGCAGATGCCCACTGTTCATTCTGTGCTGACTGTGTTGCTGCGCAGCAGAGAGCAGCCTCTGGACTGATTCCATTCAAATGCTTTTCCTGTATGAAAGTGAGCAGTGAAAGCAACGATGAATGCACCAATGTAAAAGGTATTGTGTGCTGAACAGGTCCAGCACCAGCTTTCAATCCTGGCTCTTCTGCTGTGGGAGCAGAGGCCAAACGTTCGTGCTGTACTAACTGTGCTGCTGGGCAGCTGAGAGACACCACCTGAGAATTTGGATTCAAATGGACTTTTAGGTATGAAACCGAGGAGAGACTGCAATGATGGTGACCCCGTTGCAAAGCTGCTTGTGTGCTGAAGAAGCAGAGCACTAGCTTTCCCTGCTGCTCCTTCTGCCGTGTGAGCAGATGCCACTGTTCATTCTGTGCTGACTGTGTTGCTGCGCAGCAGAGAGCAGCCTCTGGACTGATTCCATTCAAATGCTTTTCCTGTATGAAAGTGAGCAGTGAAAGCAACGATGAATGCACCAATGTAAAAGGGATTGTGTGCTGAACAGGTCCAGCACCAGCTTTCAATCCTGGCTCTTCTGCTGTGGGAGCAGAGGCCAAACGTTCGTGCTGTACTAACTGTGCTGCTGGGCAGCTGAGAGAGACCACCTGAGAATTTGGATTCAAATTTACTTTTAGGTATGAAACCGAGGAGAGACTGCAATGATGGTGACCCCGTTGCAAAGCTGCTTGTGTGCTGAAGAAGCAGAGCACTAGCTTTCCCTGCTGCTCCTTCTGCCGTGTGAGCAGATGCCACTGTTCATTCTGTGCTGTGTTGCTGCCAGCAGGGAGCAGGCTCTGGACGGATTCTATTCAAATGGTTTTCCTGTATGAGTGTTAGCAGTGAAAGCAACGATGGAGGCACCAATGTAAAGAGGATTGTGTGCTGAACAGGTCCAGCACCAGCTTTCAATCCTGGCTCTTCTGCTGTGGGAGCAGATGCCAAACGTTCGTGCTGTACTCACTGTGCTGCTGGGCAGCTGAGCGACACCACCTGAGAATTCGGATTCAAATGGACTTTTAGGTATGAAGCCGAGGAGAGACTGCAATGATGGTGACCCCGTTGCAAAGCTGCTTGTGTGCTGAAGAAGCAGAGCACTAGCTTTCCCTGCTGCTCCTTCTGCCGTGTGAGCAGATGCCACTGTTCATTCTGTGCTGACTGTGTTGCTGCGCAGCAGAGAGCAGGCTCTGGACGGATTCCATTCAAATGCTTTTCCTGTATGAAAGTGAGCAGTGAAAGCAACGATGAATGCACCAATGTAAAAGGGATTATGTGCTGAGCAGGTCTAGCACCAGCTTTCAATCCTGGCTCTTCTGCTGTGGGAGCAGAGGCCAAACGTTCGTGCTGTACTAACTGTGCTGCTGGGCAGCTGAGAGACACCACCTGAGAATTTGGATTCAAATGGACTTTTAGGTATGAACCCGAGGAGAGACTGCAATGATGGTGACCCCGTTGCAAAGCTGCTTGTGTGCTGAAGAAGCAGAGCACTAGCTTTCCCTGCTGGTCCTTCTGCCGTGTGAGCAGATGCCACTGTTCATTCTGTGCTGACTGTGTTGCTGCGCAGCAGAGAGCAGCCTCTGGACTGATTCCATTCAAATGCTTTTCCTGTATGAAAGTGAGCAGTGAAAGCAACGATGAATGCACCAATGTAAAAGGGATTGTGTGCTGAACAGGTCCAGCACCAGCTTTCAATCCTGGCTCTTCTGCTGTGGGAGCAGAGGCCAAACGTTCGTGCTGTACTAACTGTGCTGCTGGGCAGCTGAGAGACACCACCTGAGAATTTGGATTCAAATGGACTTTTAGGTATGAAACCGAGGAGAGACTGCAATGATGGTGACCCCGTTGCAAAGCTGCTTGTGTGCTGAAGAAGCAGAGCACTAGCTTTCCCTGCTGCTCCTTCTGCCGTGTGAGCAGATGCCACTGTTCATTCTGTGCTGACTGTGTTGCTGCGCAGCAGAGAGCAGCCTCTGGACTGATTCCATTCAAATGCTTTTCCTGTATGAATGTGAGCAGTGAAAGCAACGATGGAGGCACCAATGTAAAGGTGATTGTGTGCTGAACAGGTCCAGCACCAGCTTTCAATCCTGGCTCTTCTGCTGTGGGAGCAGAGGCCAAACGTTCGTGCTGTACTAACTGTGCTGCTGGGCAGCTGAGAGACACCACCTGAGAATTTGGATTCAAATGGACTTTTAGGTATGAAGCCGAGGAGAGACTGCAATGATGGTGACCCCGTTGCAAAGCTGCTTGTGTGCTGAAGAAGCAGAGCACTAGCTTTCCCTGCTGCTCCTTCTGCCGTGTGAGCAGATGCCACTGTTCATTCTGTGCTGACTGTGTTGCTGCGCAGCAGAGAGCAGCCTCTGGACTGATTCCATTCAAATGCTTTTCCTGTATGAAAGTGAGCAGTGAAAGCAACGATGAATGCACCAATGTAAAAGGTATTGTGTGCTGAACAGGTCCAGCACCAGCTTTCAATCCTGGCTCTTCTGCTGTGGGAGCAGAGGCCAAACGTTCGTGCTGTACTAACTGTGCTGCTGGGCAGCTGAGAGACACCACCTGAGAATTTGGATTCAAATTTACTTTTAGGTATGAAACCGAGGAGAGACTGCAATGATGGTGACCCCGTTGCAAAGCTGCTTGTGTGCTGAAGAAGCAGAGCACTAGGTTTCCCTGCTGCTCCTTCTGCTGTGGGAGCAGATGCCAAACGTTCGTGCTGTACTCACTGTGCTGCTGGGCAGCTGAGCGACACCACCTGAGAATTCGGATTCAAATGGACTTTTAGGTATGAAGCCGAGGAGAGACTGCAATGATGGTGACCCCGTTGCAAAGCTGCTTGTGTGCTGAAGAAGCAGAGCACTAGCTTTCCCTGCTGCTCCTTCTGCCGTGTGAGCAGATGCCACTGTTCATTCTGTGCTGACTGTGTTGCTGCGCAGCAGAGAGCAGCCTCTGGACTGATTCCATTCAAATGCTTTTCCTGTATGAATGTGAGCTGTGAAAGCAACGATGGAGGCACCAATGTAAAGGGGATTGTGTGCTGAACAGGTCCAGCACCAGCTTTCAATCCTGGCTCTTCTGCTGTGGGAGCAGAGGCCAAACGTTCGTGCTGTACTAACTGTGCTGCTGGGCAGCTGAGAGACACCACCTGAGAATTTGGATTCAAATGGACTTTTAGGTATGAAACCGAGGAGAGACTGCAATGATGGTGACCCCGTTGCAAATCTGCTTGTGTGCTGAAGAAGCAGAGCACTAGCTTTCCCTGCTGCTCCTTCTGCCGTGTGAGCAGATGCCACTGTTCATTCTGTGCTGACTGTGTTGCTGCGCAGCAGAGAGCAGCCTCTGGACTGATTCCATTCAAATGCTTTTCCTGTATGAATGTGAGCAGTGAAAGCAACGATGGAGGCACCAATGTAAAGGTGATTGTGTGCTGAACAGGTCCAGCACCAGCTTTCAATCCTGGCTCTTCTGCTGTGGGAGCAGAGGCCAAACGTTCGTGCTGTACTAACTGTGCTGCTGGGCAGCTGAGAGACACCACCTGAGAATTTGGATTCAAATGGACTTTTAGGTATGAAGCCGAGGAGAGACTGCAATGATGGTGACCCCGTTGCAAAGCTGCTTGTGTGCTGAAGAAGCAGAGCACTAGCTTTCCCTGCTGGTCCTTCTGCCGTGTGAGCAGATGCCACTGTTCATTCTGTGCTGACTGTGTTGCTGCGCAGCAGAGAGCAGCCTCTGGACTGATTCCATTCAAATGCTTTTCCTGTATGAAAGTGAGCAGTGAAAGCAACGATGAATGCACCAATGTAAAAGGTATTGTGTGCTGAACAGGTCCAGCACCAGCTTTCAATCCTGGCTCTTCTGCTGTGGGAGCAGAGGCCAAACGTTCGTGCTGTACTAACTGTGCTGCTGGGCAGCTGAGAGACACCACCTGAGAATTTGGATTCAAATGGACTTTTAGGTATGAAACCGAGGAGAGACTGCAATGATGGTGACCCCGTTGCAAAGCTGCTTGTGTGCTGAAGAAGCAGAGCACTAGCTTTCCCTGCTGGTCCTTCTGCCGTGTGAGCAGATGCCACTGTTCATTCTGTGCTGACTGTGTTGCTGCGCAGCAGAGAGCAGCCTCTGGACTGATTCCATTCAAATGCTTTTCCTGTATGAAAGTGAGCAGTGAAAGCAACGATGAATGCACCAATGTAAAAGGGATTGTGTGCTGAACAGGTCCAGCACCAGCTTTCAATCCTGGCTCTTCTGCTGTGGGAGCAGAGGCCAAACGTTCGTGCTGTACTAACTGTGCTGCTGGGCAGCTGAGAGAGACCACCTGAGAATTTGGATTCAAATTTACTTTTAGGTATGAAACCGAGGAGAGACTGCAATGATGGTGACCCCGTTGCAAAGCTGCTTGTGTGCTGAAGAAGCAGAGCACTAGCTTTCCCTGCTGCTCCTTCTGCCGTGTGAGCAGATGCCACTGTTCATTCTGTGCTGTGTTGCTGCCAGCAGGGAGCAGGCTCTGGACGGATTCTATTCAAATGCTTTTCCTGTATGAGTGTTAGCAGTGAAAGCAACGATGGAGGCACCAATGTAAAGGGGATTGTGTGCTGAACAGGTCCAGCACCAGCTTTCAATCCTGGCTCTTCTGCTGTTGGAGCAGAGGCCAAACGTTCGTGCTGTACTCACTGTGCTGCTGGGCAGCTGAGCGACACCACCTGAGAATTCGGATTCAAATGGACTTTTAGGTATGAAGCCGAGGAGAGACTGCAATGATGGTGACCCCGTTGCAAAGCTGCTTGTGTGCTGAAGAAGCAGAGCACTAGCTTTCCCTGCTGCTCCTTCTGCCGTGTGAGCAGATGCCACTGTTCATTCTGTGCTGACTGTGTTGCTGCGCAGCAGAGAGCAGCCTCTGGACTGATTCCATTCAAATGCTTTTCCTGTATGAATGTGAGCTGTGAAAGCAACGATGGAGGCACCAATGTAAAGGTGATTGTGTGCTGAACAGGTCCAGCACCAGCTTTCAATCCTGGCTCTTCTGCTGTGGGAGCAGAGGCCAAACGTTCGTGCTGTACTAACTGTGCTGCTGGGCAGCTGAGAGACACCACCTGAGAATTTGGATTCAAATGGACTTTTAGTTATGAAGCCGAGGAGAGACTGCAATGATGGTGACCCCGTTGCAAATCTGCTTGTGTGCTGAAGAAGCAGAGCACTAGCTTTCCCTGCTGCTCCTTCTGCCGTGTGAGCAGATGCCACTGTTCATTCTGTGCTGACTGTGTTGCTGCGCAGCAGAGAGCAGCCTCTGGACTGATTCCATTCAAATGCTTTTCCTGTATGAATGTGAGCAGTGAAAGCAACGATGGAGGCACCAATGTAAAGGTGATTGTGTGCTGAACAGGTCCAGCACCAGCTTTCAATCCTGGCTCTTCTGCTGTGGGAGCAGAGGCCAAACGTTCGTGCTGTACTAACTGTGCTGCTGGGCAGCTGAGAGACACCACCTGAGAATTTGGATTCAAATGGACTTTTAGGTATGAAGCCGAGGAGAGACTGCAATGATGGTGACCCCGTTGCAAAGCTGCTTGTGTGCTGAAGAAGCAGAGCACTAGCTTTCCCTGCTGGTCCTTCTGCCGTGTGAGCAGATGCCACTGTTCATTCTGTGCTGACTGTGTTGCTGCGCAGCAGAGAGCAGCCTCTGGACTGATTCCATTCAAATGCTTTTCCTGTATGAAAGTGAGCAGTGAAAGCAACGATGAATGCACCAATGTAAAAGGTATTGTGTGCTGAACAGGTCCAGCACCAGCTTTCAATCCTGGCTCTTCTGCTGTGGGAGCAGAGGCCAAACGTTCGTGCTGTACTAACTGTGCTGCTGGGCAGCTGAGAGACACCACCTGAGAATTTGGATTCAAATGGACTTTTAGGTATGAAACCGAGGAGAGACTGCAATGATGGTGACCCCGTTGCAAAGCTGCTTGTGTGCTGAAGAAGCAGAGCACTAGCTTTCCCTGCTGCTCCTTCTGCCGTGTGAGCAGATGCCACTGTTCATTCTGTGCTGACTGTGTTGCTGCGCAGCAGAGAGCAGCCTCTGGACTGATTCCATTCAAATGCTTTTCCTGTATGAAAGTGAGCAGTGAAAGCAACGATGAATGCACCAATGTAAAAGGGATTGTGTGCTGAACAGGTCCAGCACCAGCTTTCAATCCTGGCTCTTCTGCTGTGGGAGCAGAGGCCAAACGTTCGTGCTGTACTAACTGTGCTGCTGGGCAGCTGAGAGAGACCACCTGAGAATTTGGATTCAAATTTACTTTTAGGTATGAAACCGAGGAGAGACTGCAATGATGGTGACCCCGTTGCAAAGCTGCTTGTGTGCTGAAGAAGCAGAGCACTAGCTTTCCCTGCTGCTCCTTCTGCCGTGTGAGCAGATGCCACTGTTCATTCTGTGCTGTGTTGCTGCCAGCAGGGAGCAGGCTCTGGACGGATTCTATTCAAATGGTTTTCCTGTATGAGTGTTAGCAGTGAAAGCAACGATGGAGGCACCAATGTAAAGAGGATTGTGTGCTGAACAGGTCCAGCACCAGCTTTCAATCCTGGCTCTTCTGCTGTGGGAGCAGATGCCAAACGTTCGTGCTGTACTCACTGTGCTGCTGTTCAGCTGAGCGACACCACCTGAGAATTCGGATTCAAATGGACTTTTAGGTATGAAGCCGAGGAGAGACTGCAATGATGGTGACCCCGTTGCAAAGCTGCTTGTGTGCTGAAGAAGCAGAGCACTAGCTTTCCCTGCTGCTCCTTCTGCCGTGTGAGCAGATGCCACTGTTCATTCTGTGCTGACTGTGTTGCTGCGCAGCAGAGAGCAGCCTCTGGACTGATTCCATTCAAATGCTTTTCCTGTATGAATGTGAGCAGTGAAAGCAACGATGGAGGCACCAATGTAAAAGGGATTGTGTGCTGAACAGTTCCAGCACCAGCTTTCAATCCTGGCTCTTCTGCTGTTGGAGCAGAGGCCAAACGTTCGTGCTGTACTCACTGTGCTGCTGGGCAGCTGAGCGACACCACCTGAGAATTCGGATTCAAATGGACTTTTAGGTATGAAGCCGAGGAGAGACTGCAATGATGGTGACGCCGTTGCAAAGCTGCTTGTGTGCTGAAGAAGCAGAGCACTAGCTTTCCCTGCTGCTCCTTCTGCCGTGTGAGCAGATGCCACTGTTCATTCTGTGCTGACTGTGTTGCTGCGAAGCAGAGAGCAGCCTCTGGACTGATTCCATTCAAATGCTTTTCCTGTATGAATGTGAGCAGTGAAAGCAACGATGGAGGCACCAATGTAAAGGTGATTGTGTGCTGAACAGGTCCAGCACCAGCTTTCAATCCTGGCTCTTCTGCTGTGGGAGCAGAGGCCAAACGTTCGTGCTGTACTAACTGTGCTGCTGGGCAGCTGAGAGACACCACCTGAGAATTTGGATTCAAATGGACTTTTAGGTATGAAGCAGAGGAGAGACTGCAATGATGGTGACCCCGTTGCAAAGCTGCTTGTGTGCTGAAGAAGCAGAGCACTAGCTTTCCCTGCTGCTCCTTCTGCCGTGTGAGCAGATGCCACTGTTCATTCTGTGCTGACTGTGTTGCTGCGCAGCAGAGAGCAGCCTCTGGACTGATTCCATTCAAATGCTTTTCCTGTATGAAAGTGAGCAGTGAAAGCAACGATGAATGCACCAATGTAAAAGGTATTGTGTGCTGAACAGGTCCAGCACCAGCTTTCAATCCTGGCTCTTCTGCTGTGGGAGCAGAGGCCAAACGTTCGTGCTGTACTAACTGTGCTGCTGGGCAGCTGAGAGACACCACCTGAGAATTTGGATTCAAATTTACTTTTAGGTATGAAACCGAGGAGAGACTGCAATGATGGTGACCCCGTTGCAAAGCTGCTTGTGTGCTGAAGAAGCAGAGCACTAGCTTTTCCTGCTGCTCCTTCTGCCGTGTGAGCAGATGCCACTGTTCATTCTGTGCTGTGTTGCTGCCAGCAGGGAGCAGGCTCTGGACGGATTCTATTCAAATGCTTTTCCTGTATGAAAGTGAGCAGTGATAGCAACGATGAATGCACCAATGTAAAAGGGATTGTGTGCTGAACAGGTCCAGCACCAGCTTTCAATCCTTGCTCTTCTGCTGTGGGAGCAGATGCCAAACGTTCGTGCAGTACTCACTGTGCTGCTGGGCAGCTGAGAGAGACCACCTGAGAATTTGGATTCAAATGGACTTTTAGGTATGAACCCGAGGAGAGACTGCAATGATGGTGACCCCGTTGCAAAGCTGCTTGTGTGCTGAAGAAGCAGAGCACTAGCTTTCCCTGCTGCTCTTCTGCCGTGTGAGCAGATGCCACTGTTCATTCTGTGCTGTGTTGCTGCCAGCAGGGAGCAGGCTCTGGACGGATTCCATTCAAATGCTTTTCTTGTATGAGTGTTAGCAGTGAAAGCAAGGATGGAGGCACCAATGTAAAGGGGATTGTGTGCTGAACAGGTCCAGCACCAGCTTTCAATCCTGGCTCTTCTGCTGTTGGAGCAGAGGCCAAACGTTCGTGCTGTACTCACTGTGCTGCTGGGCAGCTGAGCGACACCACCTGAGAATTCGGATTCAAATGGACTTTTAGGTATGAAGCCGAGGAGAGACTGCAATGATGGTGACCCCGTTGCAAAGCTGCTTGTGTGCTGAAGAAGCAGAGCACTAGCTTTCCCTGCTGCTCCTTCTGCCGTGTGAGCAGATGCCACTGTTCATTCTGTGCTGACTGTGTTGCTGCGCAGCAGAGAGCAGCCTCTGGACTGATTCCATTCAAATGCTTTTCCTGTATGAAAGTGAGCAGTGAAAGCAACGATGAATGCACCAATGTAAAAGGGATTGTGTGCTGAACAGGTCCAGCACCAGCTTTCAATCCTGGCTCTTCTGCTGTGGGAGCAGAGGCCAAACGTTCGTGCTGTACTAACTGTGCTGCTGGGCAGCTGAGAGAGACCACCTGAGAATTTGGATTCAAATGGACTTTTAGGTATGAAGCCGAGGAGAGACTGCAATGATGGTGACCCCGTTGCAAAGCTTCTTGTGTGCTGAAGAAGCAGAGCACTAGCTTTCCCTGCTGGTCCTTCTGCCGTGTGAGCAGATGCCACTGTTCATTCTGTGCTGACTGTGTTGCTGCGCAGCAGAGAGCAGCCTCTGGACTGATTCCATTCAAATGCTTTTCCTGTATGAATGTGAGCAGTGAAAGCAACGATGGAGGCACCAATGTAAAGGTGATTGTGTGCTGAACAGGTCCAGCACCAGCTTTCAATCCTGGCTCTTCTGCTGTGGGAGCAGAGGCCAAACGTTCGTGCTGTACTAACTGTGCTGCTGGGCAGCTGAGAGACACCACCTGAGAATTTGGATTCAAATGGACTTTTAGGTATGAACCCGAGGAGAGACTGCAATGATGGTGACCCCGTTGCAAAGCTGCTTGTGTGCTGAAGAAGCAGAGCACTAGCTTTCCCTGCTGCTCCTTCTGCCGTGTGAGCAGATGCCACTGTTCATTCTGTGCTGACTGTGTTGCTGCGCAGCAGAGAGCAGCCTCTGGACTGATTCCATTCAAATGCTTTTCCTGTATGAAAGTGAGCAGTGAAAGCAACGATGAATGCACCAATGTAAAAGGGATTATGTGCTGAACAGGTCTAGCACCAGCTTTCAATCCTGGCTCTTCTGCTGTGGGAGCAGAGGCCAAACGTTCGTGCTGTACTAACTGTGCTGCTGGGCAGCTGAGAGACACCACCTGAGAATTTGGATTCAAATGGACTTTTAGGTATGAACCCGAGGAGAGACTGCAATGATGGTGACCCCGTTGCAAAGCTGCTTGTGTGCTGAAGAAGCAGAGCACTAGCTTTCCCTGCTGCTCCTTCTGCCGTGTGAGCAGATGCCACTGTTCATTCTGTGCTGACTGTGTTGCTGCGCAGCAGAGAGCAGCCTCTGGACTGATTCCATTCAAATGCTTTTCCTGTATGAAAGTGAGCAGTGAAAGCAACGATGAATGCACCAATGTAAAAGGGATTGTGTGCTGAACAGGTCCAGCACCAGCTTTCAATCCTGGCTCTTCTGCTGTGGGAGCAGAGGCCAAACGTTCGTGCTGTACTAACTGTGCTGCTGGGCAGCTGAGAGACACCACCTGAGAATTTGGATTCAAATGGACTTTTAGGTATGAAACCGAGGAGAGACTGCAATGATGGTGACCCCGTTGCAAAGCTGCTTGTGTGCTGAAGAAGCAGAGCACTAGCTTTCCCTGCTGCTCCTTCTGCCGTGTGAGCAGATGCCACTGTTCATTCTGTGCTGACTGTGTTGCTGCGCAGCAGAGAGCAGCCTCTGGACTGATTCCATTCAAATGCTTTTCCTGTATGAATGTGAGCAGTGAAAGCAACGATGGAGGCACCAATGTAAAAGGGATTGTGTGCTGAACAGTTCCAGCACCAGCTTTCAATCCTGGCTCTTCTGCTGTTGGAGCAGAGGCCAAACGTTCGTGCTGTACTCACTGTGCTGCTGGGCAGCTGAGCGACACCACCTGAGAATTCGGATTCAAATGGACTTTTAGGTATGAAGCCGAGGAGAGACTGCAATGATGGTGACGCCGTTGCAAAGCTGCTTGTGTGCTGAAGAAGCAGAGCACTAGCTTTCCCTGCTGCTCCTTCTGCCGTGTGAGCAGATGCCACTGTTCATTCTGTGCTGACTGTGTTGCTGCGAAGCAGAGAGCAGCCTCTGGACTGATTCCATTCAAATGCTTTTCCTGTATGAATGTGAGCAGTGAAAGCAACGATGGAGGCACCAATGTAAAGGTGATTGTGTGCTGAACAGGTCCAGCACCAGCTTTCAATCCTGGCTCTTCTGCTGTGGGAGCAGAGGCCAAACGTTCGTGCTGTACTAACTGTGCTGCTGGGCAGCTGAGAGACACCACCTGAGAATTTGGATTCAAATGGACTTTTAGGTATGAAGCCGAGGAGAGACTGCAATGATGGTGACCCCGTTGCAAAGCTGCTTGTGTGCTGAAGAAGCAGAGCACTAGCTTTCCCTGCTGCTCCTTCTGCCGTGTGAGCAGATGCCACTGTTCATTCTGTGCTGACTGTGTTGCTGCGCAGCAGAGAGCAGCCTCTGGACTGATTCCATTCAAATGCTTTTCCTGTATGAAAGTGAGCAGTGAAAGCAACGATGAATGCACCAATGTAAAAGGGATTGTGTGCTGAACAGGTCCAGCACCAGCTTTCAATCCTGGCTCTTCTGCTGTGGGAGCAGAGGCCAAACGTTCGTGCTGTACTAACTGTGCTGCTGGGCAGCTGAGAGACACCACCTGAGAATTTGGATTCAAATGGACTTTTAGGTATGAAACCGAGGAGAGACTGCAATGATGGTGACCCCGTTGCAAAGCTGCTTGTGTGCTGAAGAAGCAGAGCACTAGCTTTCCCTGCTGCTCTTCTGCGGTGTGAGCAGATGCCACTGTTCATTCTGTGCTGTGTTGCTGCCAGCAGGGAGCAGGCTCTGGACGGATTCCATTCAAATGCTTTTCTTGTATGAGTGTTAGCAGTGAAAGCAAGGATGGAGGCACCAATGTAAAGGGGATTGTGTGCTGAACAGGTCCAGCACCAGCTTTCAATCCTGGCTCTTCTGCTGTTGGAGCAGAGGCCAAACGTTCGTGCTGTACTCACTGTGCTGCTGGGCAGCTGAGCGACACCACCTGAGAATTCGGATTCAAATGGACTTTTAGGTATGAAGCCGAGGAGAGACTGCAATGATGGTGACCCCGTTGCAAAGCTGCTTGTGTGCTGAAGAAGCAGAGCACTAGCTTTCCCTGCTGCTCCTTCTGCCGTGTGAGCAGATGCCACTGTTCATTCTGTGCTGTGTTGCTGCCAGCAGGGAGCAGGCTCTGGACGGATTCTATTCAAATGCTTTTCCTGTATGAGTGTTAGCAGTGAAAGCAACGATGGAGGCACCAATGTAAAGGGGATTGTGTGCTGAACAGGTCCAGCACCAGCTTTCAATCCTGGCTCTTCTGCTGTTGGAGCAGAGGCCAAACGTTCGTGCTGTACTCACTGTGCTGCTGGGCAGCTGAGCGACACCACCTGAGAATTCGGATTCAAATGGACTTTTAGGTATGAAGCCGAGGAGAGACTGCAATGATGGTGACCCCGTTGCAAATCTGCTTGTGTGCTGAAGAAGCAGAGCACTAGCTTTCCCTGCTGCTCCTTCTGCCGTGTGAGCAGATGCCACTGTTCATTCTGTGCTGACTGTGTTGCTGCGCAGCAGAGAGCAGCCTCTGGACTGATTCCATTCAAATGCTTTTCCTGTATGAAAGTGAGCAGTGAAAGCAACGATGAATGCACCAATGTAAAAGGGATTGTGTGCTGAACAGGTCCAGCACCAGCTTTCAATCCTGGCTCTTCTGCTGTGGGAGCAGAGGCTAAACGTTCATGCTGTACTAACTGTGCTGCTGGGCAGCTGAGAGACACCACCTGAGAATTTGGATTCAAATGGACTTTTAGGTATGAAGCCGAGGAGAGACTGCAATGATGGTGACCCCGTTGCAAAGCTTCTTGTGTGCTGAAGAAGCAGAGCACTAGCTTTCCCTGCTGGTCCTTCTGCCGTGTGAGCAGATGCCACTGTTCATTCTGTGCTGACTGTGTTGCTGCGCAGCAGAGAGCAGCCTCTGGACTGATTCCATTCAAATGCTTTTCCTGTATGAATGTGAGCAGTGAAAGCAACGATGGAGGCACCAATGTAAAGGTGATTGTGTGCTGAACAGGTCCAGCACCAGCTTTCAATCCTGGCTCTTCTGCTGTGGGAGCAGAGGCCAAACGTTCGTGCTGTACTAACTGTGCTGCTGGGCAGCTGAGAGACACCACCTGAGAATTTGGATTCAAATGGACTTTTAGGTATGAAGCCGAGGAGAGACTGCAATGATGGTGACCCCGTTGCAAAGCTGCTTGTGTGCTGAAGAAGCAGAGCACTAGCTTTCCCTGCTGCTCCTTCTGCCGTGTGAGCAGATGCCACTGTTCATTCTGTGCTGACTGTGTTGCTGCGCAGCAGAGAGCAGCCTCTGGACTGATTCCATTCAAATGCTTTTCCTGTATGAAAGTGAGCAGTGAAAGCAACGATGAATGCACCAATGTAAAAGGGATTATGTGCTGAACAGGTCTAGCACCAGCTTTCAATCCTGGCTCTTCTGCTGTGGGAGCAGAGGCCAAACGTTCGTGCTGTACTAACTGTGCTGCTGGGCAGCTGAGAGACACCACCTGAGAATTTGGATTCAAATGGACTTTTAGGTATGAAGCCGAGGAGAGACTGCAATGATGGTGACCCCGTTGCAAAGCTGCTTGTGTGCTGAAGAAGCAGAGCACTAGCTTTCCCTGCTGCTCCTTCTGCCGTGTGAGCAGATGCCACTGTTCATTCTGTGCTGACTGTGTTGCTGCGCAGCAGAGAGCAGCCTCTGGACTGATTCCATTCAAATGCTTTTCCTGTATGAAAGTGAGCAGTGAAAGCAACGATGAATGCACCAATGTAAAAGGGATTGTGTGCTGAACAGGTCCAGCACCAGCTTTCAATCCTGGCTCTTCTGCTGTGGGAGCAGAGGCCAAACGTTCGTGCTGTACTAACTGTGCTGCTGGGCAGCTGAGAGACACCACCTGAGAATTTGGATTCAAATGGACTTTTAGGTATGAAACCGAGGAGAGACTGCAATGATGGTGACCCCGTTGCAAAGCTGCTTGTGTGCTGAAGAAGCAGAGCACTAGCTTTCCCTGCTGCTCCTTCTGCCGTGTGAGCAGATGCCACTGTTCATTCTGTGATGCTGTGTTGCTGCCAGCAGGGAGCAGGCTCTGGACGGATTCTATTCAAATGCTTTTCCTGTATGAGTGTTAGCAGTGAAAGCAACGATGGAGGCACCAATGTAAAGAGGATTGTGTGCTGAACAGGTCCAGCACCAGCTTTCAATCCTGGCTCTTCTGCTGTGGGAGCAGAGGCCAAACGTTCGTGCTGTACTAACTGTGCTGCTGGGCAGCTGAGAGACACCACCTGAGAATTTGGATTCAAATGGACTTTTAGGTATGAAGCCGAGGAGAGACTGCAATGATGGTGACCCCGTTGCAAAGCTGCTTGTGTGCTGAAGAAGCAGAGCACTAGCTTTCCCTGCTGCTCCTTCTGCCGTATGAGCAGATGCCACTGTTCATTCTGTGCTGACTGTGTTGCTGCGCAGCAGAGAGCAGCCTCTGGACTGATTCCATTCAAATGCTTTTCCTGTATGAAAGTGAGCAGTGAAAGCAACGATGAATGCACCAATGTAAAAGGTATTGTGTGCTGAACAGGTCCAGCACCAGCTTTCAATCCTGGCTCTTCTGCTGTGGGAGCAGAGGCCAAACGTTCGTGCTGTACTAACTGTGCTGCTGGGCAGCTGAGAGACACCACCTGAGAATTTGGATTCAAATGGACTTTTAGGTATGAAACCGAGGAGAGACTGCAATGATGGTGACCCCGTTGCAAAGCTGCTTCTGTGCTGAAGAAGCAGAGCACTAGCTTTCCCTGCTGCTCCTTCTGCCGTGTGAGCAGATGCCACTGTTCATTCTGTGCTGACTGTGTTGCTGCGCAGCAGAGAGCAGCCTCTGGACTGATTCCATTCAAATGCTTTTCCTGTATGAAAGTGAGCAGTGAAAGCAACGATGAATGCACCAATGTAAAAGGGATTGTGTGCTGAACAGGTCCAGCACCAGCTTTCAATCCTGGCTCTTCTGCTGTGGGAGCAGAGGCCAAACGTTCGTGCTGTACTAACTGTGCTGCTGGGCAGCTGAGAGAGACCACCTGAGAATTTGGATTCAAATGGACTTTTAGGTATGAAGCCGAGGAGAGACTGCAATGATGGTGACCCCGTTGCAAATCTGCTTGTGTGCTGAAGAAGCAGAGCACTAGCTTTCCCTGCTGCTCCTTCTGCCGTGTGAGCAGATGCCACTGTTCATTCTGTGCTGACTGTGTTGCTGCGCAGCAGAGAGCAGCCTCTGGACTGATTCCATTCAAATGCTTTTCCTGTATGAATGTGAGCAGTGAAAGCAACGATGGAGGCACCAATGTAAAGGTGATTGTGTGCTGAACAGGTCCAGCACCAGCTTTCAATCCTGGCTCTTCTGCTGTGGGAGCAGAGGCCAAACGTTCGTGCTGTACTAACTGTGCTGCTGGGCAGCTGAGAGACACCACCTGAGAATTTGGATTCAAATGGACTTTTAGGTATGAACCCGAGGAGAGACTGCAATGATGGTGACCCCGTTGCAAAGCTGCTTGTGTGCTGAAGAAGCAGAGCACTAGCTTTCCCTGCTGCTCCTTCTGCCGTGTGAGCAGATGCCACTGTTCATTCTGTGCTGACTGTGTTGCTGCGCAGCAGAGAGCAGCCTCTGGACTGATTCCATTCAAATGCTTTTCCTGTATGAAAGTGAGCAGTGAAAGCAACGATGAATGCACCAATGTAAAAGGGATTGTGTGCTGAACAGGTCCAGCACCAGCTTTCAATCCTGGCTCTTCTGCTGTGGGAGCAGAGGCCAAACGTTCGTGCTGTACTAACTGTGCTGCTGGGCAGCTGAGAGACACCACCTGAGAATTTGGATTCAAATGGACTTTTAGGTATGAAACCGAGGAGAGACTGCAATGATGGTGACCCCGTTGCAAAGCTGCTTGTGTGCTGAAGAAGCAGAGCACTAGCTTTCCCTGCTGCTCCTTCTGCCGTGTGAGCAGATGCCACTGTTCATTCTGTGCTGACTGTGTTGCTGCGCAGCAGAGAGCAGCCTCTGGACTGATTCCATTCAAATGCTTTTCCTGTATGAAAGTGAGCAGTGAAAGCAACGATGAATGCACCAATGTAAAAGGGATTGTGTGCTGAACAGGTCCAGCACCAGCTTTCAATCCTGGCTCTTCTGCTGTGGGAGCAGAGGCCAAACGTTCGTGCTGTACTAACTGTGCTGCTGGGCAGCTGAGAGAGACCACCTGAGAATTTGGATTCAAATTTACTTTTAGGTATGAAACCGAGGAAAGACTGCAATGATGGTGACCCCGTTGCAAAGCTGCTTGTGTGCTGAAGAAGCAGAGCACTAGCTTTCCCTGCTGCTCCTTCTGCCGTGTGAGCAGATGCCACTGTTCATTCTGTGCTGTGTTGCTGCCAGCAGGGAGCAGGCTCTGGACGGATTCTATTCAAATGCTTTTCCTGTATGAGTGTTAGCAGTGAAAGCAACGATGGAGGCACCAATGTAAAGAGGATTGTGTGCTGAACAGGTCCAGCACCAGCTTTCAATCCTGGCTCTTCTGCTGTGGGAGCAGATGCCAAACGTTCGTGCTGTACTCACTGTGCTGCTGGGCAGCTGAGCGACACCACCTGAGAATTCGGATTCAAATGGACTTTTAGGTATGAAGCCGAGGAGAGACTGCAATGATGGTGACCCCGTTGCAAAGCTGCTTGTGTGCTGAAGAAGCAGAGCACTAGCTTTCCCTGCTGCTCCTTCTGCCGTGTGAGCAGATGCCACTGTTCATTCTGTGCTGACTGTGTTGCTGCGCAGCAGAGAGCAGGCTCTGGACGGATTCCATTCAAATGCTTTTCCTGTATGAAAGTGAGCAGTGAAAGCAACGATGAATGCACCAATGTAAAAGGGATTGTGTGCTGAACAGGTCCAGCACCAGCTTTCAATCCTTGCTCTTCTGCTGTGGGAGCAGATGCCAAACGTTCGTGCAGTACTCACTGTGCTGCTGGGCAGCTGAGAGACACCACCTGAGAATTTGGATTCAAATGGACTTTTAGGTATGAACCCGAGGAGAGACTGCAATGATGGTGACCCCGTTGCAAAGCTGCTTGTGTGCTGAAGAAGCAGAGCACTAGCTTTCCCTGCTGCTCTTCTGCCGTGTGAGCAGATGCCACTGTTCATTCTGTGCTGTGTTGCTGCCAGCAGGGAGCAGGCTCTGGACGGATTCTATTCAAATGCTTTTCCTGTATGAGTGTTAGCAGTGAAAGCAACGATGGAGGCACCAATGTAAAGGGGATTGTGTGCTGAACAGGTCCAGCACCAGCTTTCAATCCTGGCTCTTCTGCTGTTGGAGCAGAGGCCAAACGTTCGTGCTGTACTCACTGTGCTGCTGGGCAGCTGAGCGACACCACCTGAGAATTCGGATTCAAATGGACTTTTAGGTATGAAGCCGAGGAGAGACTGCAATGATGGTGACCCCGTTGCAAAGCTGCTTGTGTGCTGAAGAAGCAGAGCACTAGCTTTCCCTGCTGCTCCTTCTGCCGTGTGAGCAGATGCCACTGTTCATTCTGTGCTGACTGTGTTGCTGCGCAGCAGAGAGCAGCCTCTGGACTGATTCCATTCAAATGCTTTTCCTGTATGAATGTGAGCAGTGAAAGCAACGATGGAGGCACCAATGTAAAGGTGATTGTGTGCTGAACAGGTCCAGCACCAGCTTTCAATCCTGGCTCTTCTGCTGTGGGAGCAGAGGCCAAACGTTCGTGCTGTACTAACTGTGCTGCTGGGCAGCTGAGAGACACCACCTGAGAATTTGGATTCAAATGGACTTTTAGGTATGAAGCCGAGGAGAGACTGCAATGATGGTGACCCCGTTGCAAATCTGCTTGTGTGCTGAAGAAGCAGAGCACTAGCTTTCCCTGCTGCTCCTTCTGCCGTGTGAGCAGATGCCACTGTTCATTCTGTGCTGACTGTGTTGCTGCGCAGCAGAGAGCAGCCTCTGGACTGATTCCATTCAAATGCTTTTCCTGTATGAATGTGAGCAGTGAAAGCAACGATGGAGGCACCAATGTAAAGGTGATTGTGTGCTGAACAGGTCCAGCACCAGCTTTCAATCCTGGCTCTTCTGCTGTGGGAGCAGAGGCCAAACGTTCGTGCTGTACTAACTGTGCTGCTGGGCAGCTGAGAGACACCACCTGAGAATTTGGATTCAAATGGACTTTTAGGTATGAAGCCGGGGAGAGACTGCAATGATGGTGACCCCGTTGCCAAGCTGCTTGTGTGCTGAAGAAGCAGAGCACTAGCTTTCCCTGCTGCTCCTTCTGCCGTGTGAGCAGATGCCACTGTTCATTCTGTGCTGACTGTGTTGCTGCGCAGCAGAGAGCAGCCTCTGGACTGATTCCATTCAAATGCTTTTCCTGTATGAATGTGAGCAGTGAAAGCAACGATGGAGGCACCAATGTAAAAGGGATTGTGTGCTGAACAGTTCCAGCACCAGCTTTCAATCCTGGCTCTTCTGCTGTTGGAGCAGAGGCCAAACGTTCGTGCTGTACTCACTGTGCTGCTGGGCAGCTGAGCGACACCACCTGAGAATTCGGATTCAAATGGACTTTTAGGTATGAAGCCGAGGAGAGACTGCAATGATGGTGACGCCGTTGCAAAGCTGCTTGTGTGCTGAAGAAGCAGAGCACTAGCTTTCCCTGCTGCTCCTTCTGCCGTGTGAGCAGATGCCACTGTTCATTCTGTGCTGACTGTGTTGCTGCGAAGCAGAGAGCAGCCTCTGGACTGATTCCATTCAAATGCTTTTCCTGTATGAATGTGAGCAGTGAAAGCAACGATGGAGGCACCAATGTAAAGGTGATTGTGTGCTGAACAGGTCCAGCACCAGCTTTCAATCCTGGCTCTTCTGCTGTGGGAGCAGAGGCCAAACGTTCGTGCTGTACTAACTGTGCTGCTGGGCAGCTGAGAGACACCACCTGAGAATTTGGATTCAAATGGACTTTTAGGTATGAAGCCGAGGAGAGACTGCAATGATGGTGACCCCGTTGCAAAGCTGCTTGTGTGCTGAAGAAGCAGAGCACTAGCTTTCCCTGCTGCTCCTTCTGCCGTGTGAGCAGATGCCACTGTTCATTCTGTGCTGACTGTGTTGCTGCGCAGCAGAGAGCAGCCTCTGGACTGATTCCATTCAAATGCTTTTCCTGTATGAAAGTGAGCAGTGAAAGCAACGATGAATGCACCAATGTAAAAGGTATTGTGTGCTGAACAGGTCCAGCACCAGCTTTCAATCCTGGCTCTTCTGCTGTGGGAGCAGAGGCCAAACGTTCGTGCTGTACTCACTGTGCTGCTGGGCAGCTGAGACCGCTTGAGAATTTGGATTCAAATGGACTTTTAGGTATGAAACCGAGGAGAGACTGCAATGATGGTGACCCCGTTGCAAAGCTGCTTGTGTGCTGAAGAAGCAGAGCACTAGCTTTCCCTGCTGCTCCTTCTGCCGTGTGAGCAGATGCCACTGTTCATTCTGTGCTGACTGTGTTCCTGCGCAGCAGAGTGCAGGCTCTGGACTGATTCCATTCAAATGCTTTTCCTGTATGAAAGTGAGCAGTGAAAGCAACGATGGAGGCACCAATGTAAAGGGGATTGTGTGCTGAACAGGTCCAGCACCAGCTTTCAATCCTGGCTCTTCTGCTGTGGGAGCAGAGGCCAAACGTTCGTGCTGTACACACTGTGCTGCTGGGCAGCTGAGAGACACCACCTGAGAATTTGGATTTCAAATGGACTTTTAGGTAGGAAACCGAGGAGAGACTGCAATGATGGTGACCCCGTTGCAAAGCTGCTTGTGTGCTGAAGAGACACAGCCCGAGCTTTCCCTGCTGGTCCTTCTGCCGTGTGAGCAGATGCCACTGTTCATTCTGTGCTGTGTTGCTGCCAGCAGGGAGCAGGCTCTGGACGGATTCTATTCAAATGCTTTTCCTGTATGAAAGTGAGCAGTGAAAGCAACGATGGAGGCACCAATCTAAAGGGGATTGTGTGCTGAAAAGGTCCAGCACCAGCTTTCAATCCTGGCTCTTCTGCTGTGGGAGCAGAGGCCAAACGTTCGTGCTGTACTCACTGTGCTGCTGGGCAGCTGAGCGACACCACCTGAGATTTCAGATTCAAATGGACTTTTAGGTATGAAGCCGAGGAGAGACTGCAATGATGGTGACCCCGTTGCAAAGCTGCTTGTGTGCTGAAGAAGCAGAGCACTAGCTTTCCCTGCTGCTCCTTCTGCCGTGTGAGCAGATGCCACTGCTCATTCTGTGCTGACTCTGTTGCTGCGCAGCAGAGAGCAGCCTCTGGACTGATTCCATTCAAATGCTTTTCCTGTATGAAAGTGAGCAGTGAAAGCAACGATGAATGCACCAATGTAAAAGGGATTGTGTGCTGAACAGGTCCAGCACCAGCTTTCAATCCTGGCTCTTCTGCTGTGGGAGCAGAGGCCAAACATTCGTGCTGTACTAACTGTGCTGCTGGGCAGCTGAGAGACACCACCTGAGAATTTGGATTCAAATGGACTTTTAGCTATGAAACCGAGGAGAGACTGCAATGATGGTGACCCCGTTGCAAAGCTGCTTGTGTGCTGAAGAAGCAGAGCACTAGCTTTCCCTGCTGCTCCTTCTGCCGTGTGAGCAGATGCCACTGTTCATTCTGTGCTGTGTTGCTGCCAGCAGGGAGCAGGCTCTGGATTGATTCTATTCAAATGCTTTTCCTGTACGAGTGTTAGCAGTGAAAGCAACGATGGATGCACCAATGTAAAGGGGATTGTGTGCTGAACAGGTCCAGCACCAGCTTTCAATCCTGGCTCTTCTGCTGTGGGAGCAGATGCCAAACGTTCGTGCTGTACTCACTGTGCTGCTGGGCAGCTGAGACCGCTTGAGAATTTGGATTCAAATGGACTTTTAGGTATGAAACCGAGGAGAGACTGCAATGATGGTGACCCCGTTGCAAAGCTGCTTGTGTGCTGAAGAAGCAGAGCACTAGCTTTCCCTGCTGCTCCTTCTGCCGTGTGAGCAGATGCCACTGCTCATTCTGTGCTGACTGTGTTGCTGCGCAGCAGAGAGCAGCCTCTGGACTGATTCCATTCAAATGCTTTTCCTGTATGAAAGTGAGCAGTGAAAGCAACGATGAATGCACCAATGTAAAAGGGATTGTGTGCTGAACAGGTCCAGCACCAGCTTTCAATCCTGGCTCTTCTGCTGTGGGAGCAGAGGCCAAACGTTCGTGCTGTACTGTGCTGCTGGGCAGCTGAGAGACACCACCTGAGAATTTGGATTCAAATGGACTTTTAGGTATGAAACCGAGGAGAGACTGCAATGATGGTGACCCCGTTGCAAAGCTGCTTGTGTGCTGAAGAAGCAGAGCTCTAGCTTTCCCTGCTGCTCCTTCTGCCGTGTGAGCAGATGCCACTGTTCATTCTGTGCTGACTGTGTTGCTGCGCAGCAGAGAGCAGCCTCTGGACTGATTCCATTCAAATGCTTTTCCTGAATGAAAGTGAGCAGTGAAAGCAACGATGAATCCACCAATGTAAAAGGGATTGTGTGCTGAACAGGTCCAGCACCAGCTTTCAATCCTGGCTCTTCTGCTGTGGGAGCAGAGGCCAAACGTTCGTGCTGTACTCACTGTGCTGCTGGGCAGCTGAGAGACACCACCTGAGAATTTGGATTCAAATGGACTTTTAGGTATGAAACCGAGGAGAGACTGCAATGATGGTGACCCCGTTGCAAAGCTTCTTGTGTGCTGAAGAGACACAGCACTAGCTTTCCCTGCTGGTCCTTCTGCCGTGTGAGCAGATGCCCCTGTTCATTCTGTGCTGTGTTGCTGCCAGCAGGGAGCAGGCTCTGGACTGATTCTATTCAAATGCTTTTCCTGTACGAGTGTTAGCAGTGAAAGCAACGATGGATGCACCAATGTAAAGGGGATTGTGTGCTGAACAGGTCCAGCACCAGCTTTCAATCCTTGCTCTTCTGCTGTGGGAGCAGATGCCAAACGTTCGTGCTGTACTCACTGTGCTGCTGGGCAGCTGAGAGACACCACCTGAGAATTTGGATTCAAATGGACTTTTAGGTATGAAACCGAGGAGAGACTGCAATGATGGTGACCCCGTTGCAAAGCTGCTTGTGTGCTGAAGAAGCAGAGCACTAGCTTTCCCTGCTGCTCCTTCTGCCGTGTGAGCAGATGCCACTGTTCATTCTGTGCTGTGTTGCTGCCAGCAGGGAGCAGGCTCTGGACTGATTCCATTCAAATGCTTTTCCTGTATGAAAGTGAGCAGTGAAAGCAACGATGGAGGCACCAATGCAAAGGGGATTGTGTGCTGAACAGGTCCAGCACCAGCTTTCAATCCTGGCTCTTCTGCTGTGGGAGCAGAGGCCAAACGTTCGTGCTGTACTAACTGTGCTGCTGGGCAGCTGAGAGACACCACCTGAGAATTTGGATTCAAATGGACTTTTAGGTATGAAACCGAGGAGAGACTGCAATGATGGTGACCCCGTTGCAAAGCTGCTTGTGTGCTGAAGAAGCAGAGCACTATCTTTCCCTGCTGCTCCTTCTGCCGTGTGAGCAGATGCCACTGTTCATTCTGTGCTGTGGTGCTGCGCAGCAGAGAGCAGCCTCTGGACTGATTCCATTCAAATGCTTTTCCTGTATGAATGTGAGCAGTGAAAGCAACGATGGAGGCACCAATGTAAAGGTGATTGTGTGCTGAACAGGTCCAGCACCAGCTTTCAATCCTGGCTCTTCTGCTGTGGGAGCAGAGGCCAAACGTTCGTGCTGTACTAACTGTGCTGCTGGGCAGCTGAGAGACACCACCTGAGAATTTGGATTCAAATGGACTTTTAGGTATGAAACCGAGGAGAGACTGCAATGATGGTGACCCCGTTGCAAAGCTGCTTGTGTGCTGAAGAGACACAGCACTAGCTTTCCCTGCTGGTCCTTCTGCCGTGTGAGCAGATGCCCCTGTTCATTCTGTGCTGTGTTGCTGCCAGCAGGGAGCAGGCTCTGGACTGATTGTATTCAAATGCTTTTCCTGTACGAGTGTTAGCAGTGAAAGCAACGATGGATGCACCAATGTAAAGGGGATTGTGTGCTGAACAGGTCCAGCACCAGCTTTCAATCCTTGCTCTTCTGCTGTGGGAGCAGATGCCAAACGTTCGTGCTGTACTCACTGTGCTGCTGGGCAGCTGAGACCGCTTGAGAATTTGGATTCAAATGGACTTTTAGGTATGAAACCGAGGAGAGACTGCAATGATGGTGACCCCGTTGCAAAGCTGCTTGTGTGCTGAAGAAGCAGAGCACTAGCTTTCCCTGCTGCTCCTTCTGCCGTGTGAGCAGATGCCACTGTTCATTCTGTGCTGACTGTGTTCCTGCGCAGCAGAGTGCAGGCTCTGGACTGATTCCATTCAAATGCTTTTCCTGTATGAAAGTGAGCAGTGAAAGCAACGATGGAGGCACCAATGCAAAGGGGATTGTGTGCTGAACAGGTCCAGCACCAGCTTTCAATCCTGGCTCTTCTGCTGTGGGAGCAGAGGCCAAACGTTCGTGCTGTACTCACTGTGCTGCTGGGCAGCTGAGAGACACCACCTGAGAATTTGGATTCAAATGGACTTTTAGGTATGAACCCGAGGAGAGACTGCAATGATGGTGACCCCGTTGCAAAGCTGCTTGTGTGCTGAAGAAGCAGAGCACTAGCTTTCCCTGCTGCTCCTTCTGCCGTGTGAGCAGATGCCACTGTTCATTCTGTGCTGTGTTGCTGCGCAGCAGAGAGCAGGGTCTGGACTGATTCCATTCAAATGCTTTTCCTGTATGAAAGTGAGCAGTGAAAGCAACGATGAATGCACCAATGTAAAAGGGATTGTGTGCTGAACAGGTCCAGCACCAGCTTTCAATCCTGGCTCTTCTGCTGTGGGAGCAGAGGCCAAACGTTCGTGCTGTACTAACTGTGCTGCTGGGCAGCTGAGAGACACCACCTGAGAATTTGGATTCAAATGGACTTTTAGGTAGGAAACCGAGGAGAGACTGCAATGATGGTGACCCCGTTGCAAAGCTGCTTGTGTGCTGAAGAAGCAGAGCACTATCTTTCCCTGCTGCTCCTTCTGCCGTGTGAGCAGATGCCACTGTTCATTCTGTGCTGTGGTGCTGCGCAGCAGAGAGCAGCCTCTGGACTGATTCCATTCAAATGCTTTTCCTGTATGAATGTGAGCAGTGAAAGCAACGATGGAGGCACCAATGTAAAGGTGATTGTGTGCTGAACAGGTCCAGCACCAGCTTTCAATCCTGGCTCTTCTGCTGTGGGAGCAGAGGCCAAACGTTCGTGCTGTACTCACTGTGCTGCTGGGCAGCTGAGAGACACCACCTGAGAATTTGGATTCAAATGGACTTTTAGGTATGAAACCGAGGAGAGACTGCAATGATGGTGACCCCGTTGCAAAGCTGCTTGTGTGCTGAAGAAGTAGACCACTAGCTTTCCCTGCTGCTCCTTCTGCCGTGTGAGCAGATGCCACTGTTCATTCTGTGCTGACTGTGTTGCAGCGCAGCAGAGAGCAGGCTCTGGACTGATTCCATTCAAATGCTTTTCCTGTATGAAAGTGAGCAGTGAAAGCAACGATGGAGGCACCAATGTAAAGGGGATTGTGTGCTGAACAGGTCCAGCACCAGCTTTCAATCCTGGCTCTTCTGCTGTGGGAGCAGAGGCCAAACGTTCGTGCTGTACTAACTGTGCTGCTGGGCAGCTGAGAGACACCACCTGAGAATTTGGATTCAAATGGACTTTTAGGTATGAAACCGAGGAGAGACTGCAATGATGGTGACCCCGTTGCAAAGCTGCTTGTGTGCTGAAGAGACACAGCACTAGCTTTCCCTGCTGGTCCTTCTGCCGTGTGAGCAGATGCCACTGTTCATTCTGTGCTGTGTTGCTGCCAGCAGGGAGCAGGCTCTGGACTGATTCTATTCAAATGCTTTTCCTGTACGAGTGTTAGCAGTGAAAGCAATGATGGATGCACCAATGTAAAGGGGATTGTGTGCTGAACAGGTCCAGCACCAGCTTTCAATCCTTGCTCTTCTGCTGTGGGAGCAGATGCCAAACGTTCGTGCTGTACTCACTGTGCTGCTGGGCAGCTGAGACCGCTTGAGAATTTGGATTCAAATGGACTTTTAGGTATGAAACCGAGGAGAGACTGCAATGATGGTGACCCCGTTGCAAAGCTGCTTGTGTGCTGAAGAAGCAGAGCACTAGCTTTCCCTGCTGCTCCTTCTGCCGTGTGAGCAGATGCCACTGTTCATTCTGTGCTGACTGTGTTCCTGCGCAGCAGAGTGCAGGCTCTGGACTGATTCCATTCAAATGCTTTTCCTGTATGAAAGTGAGCAGTGAAAGCAACGATGGAGGCACCAATGTAAAGGGGATTGTGTGCTGAACAGGTCCAGCACCAGCTTTCAATCCTGGCTCTTCTGCTGTGGGAGCAGAGGCCAAACGTTCGTGCTGTACTCACTGTGCTGCTGGGCAGCTGAGAGACACCACCTGAGAATTTGGATTCAAATGGACTTTTAGGTATGAAACCGAGGAGAGACTGCAATGATGGTGACCCCGTTGCAAAGCTGCTTGTGTGCTGAAGAAGCAGAGCACTAGCTTTCCCTGCTGCTCCTTCTGCCGTGTGAGCAGATGCCACTGTTCATTCTGTGCTGTGTTGCTGCCCGCAGGGAGCAGGCTCTGGACGGATTCTATTCAAATGCTTTTCCTGTATGAGTGTTAGCAGTGAAAGCAACGATGGAGGCACCAATGTAAAGGGGATTGTGTGCTGAACAGGTCCAGCACCAGCTTTCAATCCTGGCTCTTCTGCTGTGGGAGCAGAGGCCAAACGTTCGTGCTGTACTAACTGTGCTGCTGGGCAGCTGAGAGACACCACCTGAGAATTCGGATTCAAATGGACTTTTAGGTATGAAGCCGAGGAGAGACTGCAATGATGGTGACCCCGTTGCAAAGCTGCTTGTGTGCTGAAGAAGTAGACCACTAGCTTTCCCTGCTGCTCCTTCTGCCGTGTGAGCAGATGCCACTGTTCATTCTGTGCTGACTGTGTTGCAGCGCAGCAGAGAGCAGGCTCTGGAGTGATTCCATTCAAATGCTTTTCCTGTATGAAAGTGAGCAGTGAAAGCAACGATGGAGGCACCAATGTAAAGGGGATTGTGTGCTGAACAGGTCCAGCACCAGCTTTCAATCCTGGCTCTTCTGCTGTGGGAGCAGAGGCCAAACGTTCGTGCTGTACTAACTGTGCTGCTGGGCAGCTGAGAGACACCACCTGAGAATTTGGATTCAAATGGACTTTTAGGTATGAACCCGAGGAGAGACTGCAATGATGGTGACCCCGTTGCAAAGCTTCTTGTGTGCTGAAGAGACACAGCACTAGCTTTCCCTGCTGGTCCTTCTGCCGTGTGAGCAGATGCCACTGTTCATTCTGTGCTGTGTTGCTGCCAGCAGGGAGCAGGCTCTGGACTGATTCTATTCAAATGCTTTTCCTGTACGAGTGTTAGCAGTGAAAGCAACGATGGATGCACCAATGTAAAGGGGATTGTGTGCTGAACAGGTCCAGCACCAGCTTTCAATCCTTGCTCTTCTGCTGTGGGAGCAGATGCCAAACGTTCGTGCTGTACTCACTGTGCTGCTGGGCAGCTGAGACCGCTTGAGAATTTGGATTCAAATGGACTTTTAGGTATGAAACCGAGGAGAGACTGCAATGATGGTGACCCCGTTGCAAAGCTGCTTGTGTGCTGAAGAAGCAGAGCACTAGCTTTCCCTGCTGCTCCTTCTGCCGTGTGAGCAGATGCCACTGTTCATTCTGTGCTGACTGTGTTCCTGCGCAGCAGAGTGCAGGCTCTGGACTGATTCCATTCAAATGCTTTTCCTGTATGAAAGTGAGCAGTGAAAGCAACGATGGAGGCACCAATGTAAAGGGGATTGTGTGCTGAACAGGTCCAGCACCAGCTTTCAATCCTGGCTCTTCTGCTGTGGGAGCAGAGGCCAAACGTTCGTGCTGTACTCACTGTGCTGCTGGGCAGCTGAGAGACACCACCTGAGAATTTGGATTCAAATGGACTTTTAGGTAGGAAACCGAGGAGAGACTGCAATGATGGTGACCCCGTTGCAAAGCTGCTTGTGTGCTGAAGAGACACAGCCCGAGCTTTCCCTGCTGGTCCTTCTGCCGTGTGAGCAGATGCCACTGTTCATTCTGTGCTGTGTTGCTGCCAGCAGGGAGCAGGCTCTGGACGGATTCTATTCAAATGCTTTTCCTGTATGAAAGTGAGCAGTGAAAGCAACGATGGAGGCACCAATGTAAAGGGGATTGTGTGCTGAAAAGGTCCAGCACCAGCTTTCAATCCTGGCTCTTCTGCTGTGGGAGCAGAGGCCAAACGTTCGTGCTGTACTCACTGTGCTGCTGGGCAGCTGAGCGACACCACCTGAGATTTCAGATTCAAATGGACTTTTAGGTATGAAGCCGAGGAGAGACTGCAATGATGGTGACCCCGTTGCAAAGCTGCTTGTGTGCTGAAGAGACACAGCACTAGCTTTCCCTGCTGCTCCTTCTGCCGTGTGAGCAGATGCCACTGTTCATTCTGTGCTGTGTTGCTGCCAGCAGGGAGCAGGCTCTGGACTGATTCCATTCAAATGCTTTTCCTGTACGAGTGTTAGCAGTGAAAGCAACGATGAATGCACCAATGTAAAAGGGATTGTGTGCTGAACAGGTCCAGCACCCGCTTTCAATCCTGGCTCTTCTGCTGTGGGAGCAGAGGCCAAACGTTCCTGCTGTACTAACTGTGCTGCTGGGCAGCTGAGAGACACCACCTGAGAATTTGGATTCAAATGGACTTTTAGGTATGAAACCGAGGAGAGACTGCAATGATGGTGACCCCGTTGCAAAGCTGCTTGTGTGCTGAAGAAGCAGAGCACTAGCTTTCCCTGCTGCTCCTTCTGCCGTGTGAGCAGATGCCACTGTTCATTCTGTGCTGACTGTGTTGCTGCGCAGCAGAGAGCAGCCTCTGGACTGATTCCATTCAAATGCTTTTCCTGTATGAAAGTGAGCAGTGAAAGCAACGATGGAGGCACCAATGTAAAGGGGATAGTGTGCTGAACAGGTCCAGCACCAGCTTTCAATCCTGGCTCTTCTGCTGTGGGAGCAGAGGCCAAACGTTCGTGCTGTACTCATTGTGCTGCTGGGCAGCTGAGAGACACCACCTGAGAATTTGGATTCAAATGGACTTTTAGGTATGAAGCAGAGGAGAGACTGCAATGATGGTGACCCCGTTGCAAAGCTTCTTGTGTGCTGAAGAGACACAGCACTAGCTTTCCCTGCTGCTCCTTCTGCCGTGTGAGCAGATGCCACTGTTCATTCTGTGCTGTGTTGCTGCCAGCAGGGAGCAGGCTCTGGACTGATTCCATTCAAATGCTTTTCCTGTACGAGTGTTAGCAGTGAAAGCAACGATGAATGCACCAATGTAAAAGGGATTGTGTGCTGAACAGGTCCAGCACCAGCTTTCAATCCTGGCTCTTCTGCTGTGGGAGCAGAGGCCAAACGTTCGTGCTGTACTAACTGTGCTGCTGGGCAGCTGAGAGACACCACCTGAGAATTTGGATTCAAATGGACTTTTAGGTATGAAACCGAGGAGAGACTGCAATGATGGTAACCCCGTTGCAAAGCTGCTTGTGTGCTGAAGAGACACAGCACTAGCTTTCCCTGCTGGTCCTTCTGCCGTGTGAGCAGATGCCACTGTTCATTCTGTGCTGACTGTGTTGCTGCGCAGCAGAGAGCAGCCTCTGGACTGATTCCATTCAAATGCTTTTCCTGTATGAAAGTGAGCAGTGAAAGCAACGATGAATGCACCAATGTAAAAGGGATTGTGTGCTGAACAGGTCCAGCACCAGCTTTCAATCCTGGCTCTTCTGCTGTGGGAGCAGAGGCCAAACGTTCGTGCTGTACTCACTGTGCTGCTGGGCAGCTGAGAGACACCACCTGAGAATTTGGATTCAAATGGACTTTTAGGTATGAAACCGAGGAGAGACTGCAATGATGGTGACCCCGTTGCAAAGCTGCTTGTGTGCTGAAGAAGCAGAGCACTAGCTTTCCCTGCTGGTCCTTCTGCCGTGTGAGCAGATGCCACTGTTCATTCTGTGCTGACTGTGTTGCTGCGCAGCAGAGAGCAGGCTCTGGACTGATTCCATTCAAATGCTTTTCCTGTATGAAAGTGAGCAGTGAAAGCAACGATGAATGCACCAATGTAAAAGGGATTGTGTGCTGAACAGGTCCAGCACCAGCTTTCAATCCTGGCTCTTCTGCTGTGGGAGCAGAGGCCAAACGTTCGTGCTGTACTAACTGTGCTGCTGGGCAGCTGAGCGACACCACCTGAGAATTCGGATTCAAGTGGACTTTTAAGTATGAAGCCGAGGAGAGACTGCAATGATGGTGACCCCGTTGCAAAGCTGCTTGTGTGCTGAAGAAGCAGAGCACTAGCTTTCCCTGCTGCTCCTTCTGCCGTGTGAGCAGATGCCACTGTTCATTCTGTGCTGACTGTGTTGCTGCGCAGCAGAGAGCAGCCTCTGGACTGATTCCATTCAAATGCTTTTCCTGTATGAATGTGAGCAGTGAAAGCAACGATGGAGGCACCAATGTAAAGGGGATTGTGTGCTGAACAGGTCCAGCACCAGCTTTCAATCCTGGCTCTTCTGCTGTGGGAGCAGAGGCCAAACGTTCGTGCTGTACTAACTGTGCTGCTGGGCAGCTGAGAGACACCACCTGAGAATTTGGATTCAAATGGACTTTTAGGTATGAAACTGAGGAGAGACTGCAATGATGGTGACCCCGTTGCAAAGCTGCTTGTGTGCTGAAGAAGCAGAGCACTAGCTTTCCCTGCTGCTCCTTCTGCCGTGTGAGCAGATGCCACTGTTCATTCTGTGCTGACTCTGTTGCTGCGCAGCATAGAGCAGCCTCTGGACTGATTCCATTCAAATGCTTTTCCTGTATGAATGTGAGCAGTGAAAGCAACGATGGAGGCACCAATGTAAAGGGGATTGTGTGCTGAACAGGTCCAGCACCAGCTTTCAATCCTGGCTCTTCTGCTGTGGGAGCAGAGGCCAAACGTTCGTGCTGTACTAACTGTGCTGCTGGGCAGCTGAGAGACACCACCTGAGAATTTGGATTCAAATGGACTTTTAGGTATGAACCCGAGGAGAGACTGCAATGATGGTGACCCCGTTGCAAAGCTGCTTGTGTGCTGAAGAAGCAGAGCACTAGCTTTCCCTGCTGCTCCTTCTGCCGTGTGAGCAGATGCCACTGTTCAGTCTGTGCTGATTGTGTTGCTGCGCAGCAGAGAGCAGCCTCTGGACTGATTCCATTCAAATGCTTTTCCTGTATGAATGTGAGCAGTGAAAGCAACGATGGAGGCACCAATGTAAAGGGGATTGTGTGCTGAACAGGTCCAGCACCAGCTTTCAATCCTGGCTCTTCTGCTGTGGGAGAGGAGGCCAAACGTTCGTGCTGTACTAACTGTGCTGCTGGGCAGCTGAGAGACACCACCTGAGAATTTGGATTCAAATGGACTTTTAGGTATGAAACCGAGGAGAGACTGCAATGATGGTGACCCCGTTGCAAAGCTGCTTGTGTGCTGAAGAGACACAGCACTAGCTTTCCCTGCTGGTCCTTCTGCCGTGTGAGCATATGCCACTGTTCATTCTGTGCTGTGTTGCTGCCAGCAGGGAGCAGGCTCTGGACTGATTCCATTCAAATGCTTTTCCTGTATGAAAGTGAGCAGTGAAAGCAACGATGGAGGCACCAATGTAAAGGGGATTGTGTGCTGAACAGGTCCAGCACCAGCTTTCAATCCTGGCTCTTCTGCTGTGGGAGCAGAGGCCAAACGTTCGTGCTGTACTCACTGTGCTGCTGGGCAGCTGAGCGACACCACCTGAGAATTTGGATTCAAATGGACTTTTAGGTAGGAAGCCGAGGAGAGACTGCAATGATGGTGAGCCCGTTGCAAAGCTGCTTGTGTGCTGAAGAAGCAGAGCACTAGCTTTCCCTGCTGCTCCTTCTGCCGTGTGAGCAGATGCCACTGTTCATTCTGTGCTGACTGTGTTGCTGCGCAGCAGAGAGCAGCCTCTGGACTGATTCCATTCAAATGCTTTTCCTGTATGAAAGTGAGCAGTGAAAGCAACGATGAATGCACCAATGTAAAAGGGATTGTGTGCTGAACAGGTCCAGCACCAGCTTTCAATCCTGGCTCTTCTGCTGTGGGAGCAGAGGCCAAACGTTCGTGCTGTACTCACTGTGCTGCTGGGCAGCTGAGAGACACCACCTGAGAATTTGGATTCAAATGGACTTTTAGGTATGAAACCGAGGAGAGACTGCAATGATGGTGACCCCGTTGCAAAGCTGCTTGTGTGCTGAAGAAGCAGAGCACTAGCTTTCCCTGCTGCTCCTTCTGCCGTGTGAGCAGATGCCACTGTTCATTCTGTGCTGACTGTGTTGCTGCGCAGCAGAGAGCAGCCTCTGGACTGATTCCATTCAAATGCTTTTCCTGTATAAAAGTGAGCAGTGAAAGCAACGATGAATGCACCAATGTAAAAGGGATTGTGTGCTGAACAGGTCCAGCACCAGCTTTCAATCCTGGCTCTTCTGCTGTGGGAGCAGAGGCCAAACGTTCGTGCTGTACTCACTGTGCTGCTGGGCAGCTGAGAGACACCACCTGAGAATTTGGATTCAAATGGACTTTTAGGTATGAAACCGAGGAGAGACTGCAATGATGGTGACCCCGTTGCAAAGCTTCTTGTGTGCTGAAGAAGCAGAGCACTAGCTTTCCCTGCTGCTCCTTCTGCCGTGTGAGCAGATGCCACTGTTCATTCTGTGCTGTGTTGCTGCCAGCAGGGAGCAGGCTCTGGACTGATTCTATTCAAATGCTTTTCCTGTATGAGTGTTAGCAGTGAAAGCAACGATGGATGCACCAATGTAAAGGGTATTGTGTGCTTAACAGGTCCAGCACCAGCTTTCAATCCTGGCTCTTCTGCTGTGGGAGCAGAGGCCAAACGTTCGTGCTGTACTCACTGTGCTGCTGGGCAGCTGAGACAGCTTGAGAATTTGGATCCAAATGGACTTTTAGGTATGAAGCCGGGGAGGGACTGCAATGATGGTGACCCCGTTGCAAAGCTGCTTGTGAGCTGAAGAAGCCCAGCACTAGCTTTCCCTGCTGCTCCTTCTGCCGTGTGAGCAGATGCCACTGTTCATTCTGTGCTGACTGTGTTGCAGCGCAGCAGAGAGCAGCCTCTGGACTGATTCCATTCAAATGCTTTTCCTGTATGAAAGTGAGCAGTGAAAGCAACGATGGATGCACCAATGTAAAGGTGATTGTGTGCTGAACAGGTCCAGCACCAGCTTTCAATCCTGGCTCTTCTGCTGTGGGAGCAGAGGCCAAACGTTCGTGCTGTACTAACTGTGCTGCTGGGCAGCTGAGAGACACCACCTGAGAATTTGGATTCAAATGGACTTTTAGGTATGAACCCGAGGAGAGACTGCAATGATGGTGACCCCGTTGCAAAGCTGCTTGTGTGCTGAAGAAGCAGAGCACTAGCTTTCCCTGCTGCTCCTTCTGCCGTGTGAGCAGATGCCACTGTTCATTCTGGGCTGACTGTGTTGCTGCGCAGCAGAGAGCAGGCTCTGGACTGATTCCATTCAAATGCTTTTCCTGTATGAAAGTGAGCAGTGAAAGCAACGATGAATGCACCAATGTAAAAGGGATTGTGTGCTGAACAGGTCCAGCACCAGCTTTCAATCCTGGCTCTTCTGCTGTGGGAGCAGAGGCCAAACGTTCGTGCTGTACTAACTGTGCTGCTGGGCAGCTGAGAGACACCACCTGAGAATTCGGATTCAAATGGACTTTTAGGTATGAAACCGAGGAGAGACTGCAATGATGGTGACCCCGTTGCAAAGCTGCTTGTGTGCTGAAGAAGCAGAGCACTAGCTTTCCCTGCTGCTCCTTCTGCCGTGTGAGCAGATGCCACTGTTCATTCTGTGCTGTGTTGCTGCCAGCAGGGAGCAGGCTCTGGACTGATTCCATTCAAATGCTTTTCCTGTATGAAAGTGAGCAGTGAAAGCAACGATGGAGGCACCAATGTAAAGGGGATTGTGTGCTGAACAGGTCCAGCACCAGCTTTCAATCCTGGCTCTTCTGCTGTGGGAGCAGAGGCCAAACGTTCGTGCTGTACTCACTGTGCTGCTGGGCAGCTGAGCGACACCACCTGAGAATTCGGATTCAAATGGACTTTTAGGTATGAAGACGAGGAGAGACTGCAATGATGGTGACCCCGTTGCAAAGCTGCTTGTGTGCTGAAGAAGCAGAGCACTAGCTTTCCCTGCTGCTCCTTCTGCCGTGTGAGCAGATGCCACTGTTCATTCTGTGCTGTGTTGCTGCGCAGCAGAGAGCAGCCTCTGGACTGATTCCATTCAAATGCTTTTCCTGTATGAAAGTGAGCAGTGAAAGCAACGATGGAGGCACCAATGTAAAGGTGATTGTGTGCTGAACAGGTCCAGCACCAGCTTTCAATCCTGGCTCTTCTGCTGTGGGAGCAGAGGCCAAACGTTCGTGCTGTACTAACTGTGCTGCTGGGCAGCTGAGAGACACCACCTGAGAATTTGGATTCAAATGGACTTTTAGGTATGAACCCGAGGAGAGACTGCAATGATGGTGACCCCGTTGCAAAGCTGCTTGTGTGCTGAAGAAGCAGAGCACTAGCTTTCCCTGCTGCTCCTTCTGCCGCGTGAGCAGATGCCACTGTTCATTCTGTGCTGACTGTGTTGCGGCGCAGCAGAGAGCAGGCTCTGGACTGATTCCTTTCAAATGCTTTTCCTGTATGAAAGTGAGCAGTGAAAGCAACGATGGAGGCACCAATGTAAAGGGGATTGTGTGCTGAACAGGTCCAGCACCAGCTTTCAATCCTGGCTCTTCTGCTGTGGGAGCAGAGGCCAAACGTTCGTGCTGTCCTCACTGTGCTGCTGGGCAGCTGAGAGACACCACCTGAGAATTGGGATTCAAATGGACTTTTAGGTATGAAACCGAGGAGAGACTGCAATGATGGTGACCCCGTTGCAAAGCTGCTTGTGTGCTGAATAAGCAGAGCACTAGCTTTCCCTGCTGCTCCTTCTGCCGTGTGAGCAGATGCCACTGTTCATTCTGTGCTGTGTTGCTGCCAGCAGGGAGCAGGCTCTGGACGGATTCTATTCAAATGCTTTTCCTGTATGAGTGTTAGCAGTGAAAGCAACGATGGAGGCACCAATGTAAAGGGGATTGTGTGCTGAACAGGTCCAGCACCAGCTTTCAATCCTTGCTCTTCTGCTGTGGGAGCAGATGCCAAACGTTCGTGCATACTCTGTGCTGCTGGGCAGCTGAGACCGCTTGAGAATATGGATTCAAATGGACTTTTAGGTATGAACCCGAGGAGAGACTGCAATGATGGTGACCCCGTTGCAAAGCTGCTTGTGTGCTGAAGAAGCAGAGCACTAGCTTTCCCTGCTGCTCCTTCTGCCGTGTGAGCAGATGCCACTGTTCATTCTGTGCTGTGTTGCTGCCAGCAGGGAGCAGGCTCTGGACGGATTCTATTCAAATGCTTTTCCTGTATGAGTGTTAGCAGTGAAAGCAACGATGGAGGCACCAATGTAAAGGGGATTGTGTGCTGAACAGGTCCAGCACCAGCTTTCAATCCTTGCTCTTCTGCTGTGGGAGCAGATGCCAAACGTTCGTGCTGTACTCACTGTGCTGCTGGGCAGCTGAGACCGCTTGAGAATTTGGATTCAAATGGACTTTTAGGTATGAAACCGAGGAGAGACTGCAATGATGGTGACCCCGTTGCAAAGCTGCTTGTGTGCTGAAGAAGCAGAGCACTAGCTTTCCCTGCTGCTCCTTCTGCCGTGTGAGCAGATGCCACTGTTCATTCTGTGCTGTGTTGCTGCCAGCAGGGAGCAGGCTCTGGACGGATTCTATTCAAATGCTTTTCCTGTATGAGTGTTAGCAGTGAAAGCAACGATGGAGGCACCAATGTAAAGGGGATTGTGTGCTGAACAGGTCCAGCACCAGCTTTCAATCCTGGCTCTTCTGCTGTGGGAGCAGAGGCCAAACGTTCGTGCTGTACTCACTGTGCTGCTGGGCAGCTGAGCGACACCACCTGAGAATTTGGATTCAAACGGACTTTTAGCTATGAAGCCGAGGAGAGACTGCAATGATGGTGACCCCGTTGCAAAGCTGCTTGTGTGCTGAAGAAGCAGAGCACTAGCTTTCCCTGCTGCTCCTTCTGCCGTGTGAGCAGATGCCACTGTTCATTCTGTGCTGACTGTGTTGCTGCGCAGCAGAGAGCAGTCTCTGGACTGATTCCATTCAAATGCTTTTCCTGTATGAAAGTGAGCAGTGAAAGCAACGATGGATGCACCAATGTAAAGGTGATTGTGTGCTGAACAGGTCCAGCACCAGCTTTCAATCCTGGCTCTTCTGCTGTGGGAGCAGAGGCCAAACGTTCGTGCTGTACTAACTGTGCTGCTGGGCAGCTGAGAGACACCACCTGAGAATTTGGATTCAAATGGACTTTTAGGTATGAAACCGAGGAGAGACTGCAATGATGGTGACCCCGTTGCAAAGCTGCTTGTGTGCTGAAGAAGCAGAGCACTAGCTTTCCCTGCTGCTCCTTCTGCCGTGTGAGCAGATGCCACTGTTCATTCTGTGCTGACTGTGTTGCGGCGCAGCATAGAGCAGCCTTTGAACTGATTCCATTCAAATGCTTTTCCTGTATGAAAGTGAGCAGTGAAAGCAACGATGGAGGCACCAATGTAAAGGTGATTGTGTGCTGAACAGGTCCAGCACCAGCTTTCAATCCTGGCTCTTCTGCTGTGGGAGCAGAGGCCAAACGTTCGTGCTGTACTAACTGTGCTGCTGGGCAGCTGAGAGACACCACCTGAGAATTTGGATTCAAATGGACTTTTAGGTATGAACCCGAGGAGAGACTGCAATGATGGTGACCCCGTTGCAAAGCTGCTTGTGTGCTGAAGAAGCAGAGCACTAGCTTTCCCTGCTGGTCCTTCTGCCGTGTGAGCAGATGCCACTGTTCATTCTGTGCTGACTGTGTTGCGGCGCAGCAGAGAGCAGCCTCTGGACTGATTCCATTCAAATGCTTTTCCTGTATGAAAGTGAGCAGTGAAAGCAACGATGGAGGCACCAATGTAAAGGTGATTGTGTGCTGAACAGGTCCAGCACCAGCTTTCAATCCTGGCTCTTCTGCTGTGGGAGCAGAGGCCAAACGTTCGTGCTGTCCTCACTGTGCTGCTGGGCAGCTGAGAGACACCACCTGAGAATTTGGATTCAAATGGACTTTTAGGTATGAAACCGAGGAGAGACTGCAATGATGGTGACCCCGTTGCAAAGCTGCTTGTGTGCTGAAGAAGCAGAGCACTAGCTTTCCCTGCTGCTCCTTCTGCCGTGTGAGCAGATGCCACGGTTCATTCTGTGCTGTGTTGCTGCCAGCAGGGAGCAGGCTCTGGACGGATTCTATTCAAATGCTTTTCCTGTATGAAAGTGAGCAGTGAAAGCAACGATGGATGCACCAATGTAAAGGTGATTGTGTGCTGAACAGGTCCAGCACCAGCTTTCAATCCTGGCTCTTCTGCTGTGGGAGCAGAGGCCAAACGTTCGTGCTGTACTAACTGTGCTGCTGGGCAGCTGAGAGACACCACCTGAGAATTTGGATTCAAATGGACTTTTAGGTACGAAACCGAGGAGAGACTGCAATGATGGTAACCCCGTTGCAAAGCTGCTTGTGTGCTGAAGAGACACAGCCCAAGCTTTCCCTGCTGCTCCTTCTGCCGTGTGAGCAGATGCCACTGTTCATTCTGTGCTGTGTTGCTGACAGCAGGGAGCAGGCTCTGTACTGATTCTATTCAAATGCTTTTCCTGTATGAGTGTTAGCAGTGAAAGCAACGATGGAGGCACCAATGTAAAGGTGATTGTGTGCTGAACAGGTCCAGCACCAGCTTTCAATCCTGGCTCTTCTGCTGTGGGAGCAGATGCCAAACGTTCGTGCTGTACTAACTGTGCTGCTGGGCAGCTGAGAGACACCACCTGAGAATTTGGATTCAAATGGACTTTTAGGTATGAAACCGAGGAGAGACTGCAATGATGGTAACCCCGTTGCAAAGCTGCTTGTGTGCTGAAGAGACACAGCCCGAGCTTTCCCTGCTGGTCCTTCTGCCGTGTGAGCAGATGCCACTGTTCATTCTGTGCTGTGTTGCTGCCAGCAGGGAGCAGGCTCTGGACGGATTCTATTCAAATGCTTTTCCTGTATGAAAGTGAGCAGTGAAAGCAACGATGGAGGCACCAATGTAAAGGGGATTGTGTGCTGAACAGGTCCAGCACCAGCTTTCAATCCTGGCTCTTCTGCTGTGGGAGCAGAGGCCAAACGTTCGTGCTGAACTCACTGTGCTGCTGGGCAGCTGAGAGACACCACCTGAGAATTTGGATTCAAATGGTCTTTTAGGTATGAAACCGAGGAGAGACTGCAATGATGGTGACCCCGTTGCAAAGCTGCTTGTGTGCTGAAGAAGCAGAGCACTAGCTTTCCCTGCTGGTCCTTCTGCCGTGTGAGCAGATGCCACTGTTCATTCTGTGCTGACTGTGTTGCTGCGCAGCAGAGAGCAGCCTCTGGACTGATTCCATTCAAATGCTTTTCCTGTATGAAAGTGAGCAGTGAAAGCAACGATGAATGCACCAATGTAAAAGGGATTGTGTGCTGAACAGGTCCAGCACCAGCTTTCAATCCTGGCTCTTCTGCTGTGGGAGCAGAGGCCAAACGTTCGTGCTGTACTAACTGTGCTGCTGGGCAGCTGAGAGACACCACCTGAGAATTTGGATTCAAATGGACTTTTAGGTATGAAACCGAGGAGAGACTGCAATGATGGTGACCCCGTTGCAAAGCTGCTTGTGTGCTGAAGAGACACAGCACTAGCTTTCCCTGCTGGTTCTTCTGCCGTGTGAGCAGATGCCCCTGTTCATTCTGTGCTGTGTTGCTGCCAGCAGGGAGCAGGCTCTGGACTGATTCTATTCAAATGCTTTTCCTGTACGAGTGTTAGCAGTGAAAGCAACGATGGAGGCACCAATGTAAAGGGGATTGTGTGCTGAACAGGTCCAGCACCAGCTTTCAATCCTGGCTCTTCTGCTGTGGGAACAGAGGCCAAACGTTCGTGCTGTACTCACTGTGCTGCTGGGCAGCTGAGCGACACCACCTGAGAATTCGGATTCAAGTGGACTTTTAAGTATGAAGCCGAGGAGAGACTGCAATGATGGTGACCCCGTTGCAAAGCTGCTTGTGTGCTGAAGAAGCAGAGCACTAGCTTTCCCTGCTGCTCCTTCTGCCGTGTGAGCAGATGCCACTGTTCATTCTGTGCTGACTGTGTTGCTGCGCAGCAGAGAGCAGCCTCTGGACTGATTCCATTCAAATGCTTTTCCTGTATGAAAGTGAGCAGTGAAAGCAACGATGGAGGCACCAATGTAAAGGGGATTGTGTGCTGAACAGGTCCAGCACCAGCTTTCAATCCTGGCTCTTCTGCTGTGGGAGCAGAGGCCAAACGTTCGTGCTGTACTAACTGTGCTGCTGGGCAGCTGAGAGACACCACCTGAGAATTTGGATTCAAATGGACTTTTAGGTATGAAACCGAGGAGAGACTGCAATGATGGTGACCCCGTTGCAAAGCTGCTTGTGTGCTGAAGAGACACAACTCGAGCTTTCCCTGCTGGTCCTTCTGCCGTGTGAGCAGATGCCACTGTTCATTCTGTGCTGTGTTGCTGCCAGCAGGGAGCAGGCTCTGGACGGATTCTATTCAAATGCTTTTCCTGTATGAGTGTTAGCAGTGAAAGCAACGATGGAGGCACCAATGTAAAGGGGATTGTGTGCTGAACAGGTCCAGCACCAGCTTTCAATCCTGGCTCTTCTGCTGTGGGAGCAGAGGCCAAACGTTCGTGCTGTACTAACTGTGCTGCTGGGCAGCTGAGAGACACCACCTGAGAATTTGGATTCAAATGGACTTTTAGGTATGAAACCGAGGAGAGACTGCAATGATGGTGACCCCGTTGCAAAGCTGCTTGTGTGCTGAAGAGACACAGCACTAGCTTTCCCTGCTGGTCCTTCTGCCGTGTGAGCAGATGCCACTGTTCATTCTGTGCTGTGTTGCTGCCAGCAGGGAGCAGGCTCTGGACTGATTCCATTCAAATGCTTTTCCTGTATGAAAGTGAGCAGTGAAAGCAACGATGGAGGCACCAATGTAAAGGGGATTGTGTGCTGAACAGGTCCAGCACCAGCTTTCAATCCTGGCTCTTCTGCTGTGGGAGCAGAGGCCAAACGTTCGTGCTGTACTCACTGTGCTGCTGGGCAGCTGAGAGACACCACCTGAGAATTTGGATTCAAATGGACTTTTAGGTATGAAACCGAGGAGAGACTGCAATGATGGTGACCCCGTTGCAAAGCTGCTTGTGTGCTGAAGAAGCAGAGCACTAGCTTTCCCTGCTGCTCCTTCTGCCGTGTGAGCAGATGCCACTGTTCATTCTGTGCTGTGTTGCTGCCAGCAGGGAGCAGGCTCTGGACGGATTCTATTCAAATGATTTTCCTGTATGAAAGTGAGCAGTGAAAGCAACGATGGAGGCACCAATGTAAAGGGGATTGTGTGCTGAACAGGTCCAGCACCAGCTTTCAATCCTGGCTCTTCTGCTGTGGGAGCAGAGGCCAAACGTTCGTGCTGTACTAACTGTGCTGCTGGGCAGCTGAGAGACACCACCTGAGAATTTGGATTCAAATGGACTTTTAGGTATGAAACCGAGGAGAGACTGCAATGATGGTGACCCCGTTGCAAAGCTGCTTGTGTGCTGAAGAGACACAGCACTAGCTTTCCCTGCTGGTTCTTCTGCCGTGTGAGCAGATGCCCCTGTTCATTCTGTGCTGTGTTGCTGCCAGCAGGGAGCAGGCTCTGGACTGATTCTATTCAAATGCTTTTCCTGTACGAGTGTTAGCAGTGAAAGCAACGATGGAGGCACCAATGTAAAGGGGATTGTGTGCTGAACAGGTCCAGCACCAGCTTTCAATCCTGGCTCTTCTGCTGTGGGAACAGAGGCCAAACGTTCGTGCTGTACTCACTGTGCTGCTGGGCAGCTGAGAGACACCACCTGAGAATTCGGATTCAAGTGGACTTTTAAGTATGAAGCCGAGGAGAGACTGCAATGATGGTGACCCCGTTGCAAAGCTGCTTGTGTGCTGAAGAAGCAGAGCACTAGCTTTCCCTGCTGCTCCTTCTGCCGTGTGAGCAGATGCCACTGTTCATTCTGTGCTGACTGTGTTGCTGCGCAGCAGAGAGCAGCCTCTGGACTGATTCCATTCAAATGCTTTTCCTGTATGAATGTGAGCAGTGAAAGCAACGATGGAGGCACCAATGTAAAGGGGATTGTGTGCTGAACAGGTCCAGCACCAGCTTTCAATCCTGGCTCTTCTGCTGTGGGAGCAGAGGCCAAACGTTCGTGCTGTACTAACTGTGCTGCTGGGCAGCTGAGAGACACCACCTGAGAATTTGGATTCAAATGGACTTTTAGGTAGGATACCGAGGAGAGACTGCAATGATGGTGACCCCGTTGCAAAGCTGCTTGTGTGCTGAAGAAGCAGAGCACTAGCTTTCCCTGCTGCTCCTTCTGCCGTGTGAGCAGATGCCACTGTTCATTCTGTGCTGACTGTGTTGCTGCGCAGCAGAGAGCAGCCTCTGGACTGATTCCATTCAAATGCTTTTCCTGTATGAAAGTGAGCAGTGAAAGCAACGATGAATGCACCAATGTAAAAGGGATTGTGTGCTGAACAGGTCCAGCACCAGCTTTCAATCCTGGCTCTTCTGCTGTGGGAGCAGAGGCCAAACGTTCGTGCTGTACTAACTGTGCTGCTGGGCAGCTGAGAGACACCACCTGAGAATTTGGATTCAAATGGACTTTTAGGTATGAACCCGAGGAGAGACTGCAATGATGGTGACCCCGTTGCAAAGCTGCTTGTGTGCTGAAGAAGCAGAGCACTAGCTTTCCCTGCTGCTCCTTCTGCCGTGTGAGCGGATGCCACTGTTCATTCTGTGCTGACTGTGTTCCTGCACAGCAGAGAGCAGGCTCTGGACTGATTCCTTTCAAATGCTTTTCCTGTATGAAAGTGAGCAGTGAAAGCAACGATGGAGGCACCAATGTAAAGGGGATTGTGTGCTGAACAGGTCCAGCACCAGCTTTCAATCCTGGCTCTTCTGCTGTGGGAGCAGAGGCCAAACGTTCGTGCTGTACTAACTGTGCTGCTGGGCAGCTGAGAGACACCACCTGAGAATTTGGATTCAAATGGACTTTTAGGTATGAACCCGAGGAGAGACTGCAATGATGGTGACCCCGTTGCAAAGCTGCTTGTGTGCTGAAGAAGCAGAGCACTAGCTTTCCCTGCTGCTCCTTCTGCCGTGTGAGCAGATGCCACTGTTCATTCTGTGCTGACTGTGTTCCTGCACAGCAGAGAGCAGGCTCTGGACTGATTCCTTTCAAATGCTTTTCCTGTATGAAAGTGAGCAGTGAAAGCAACGATGGAGGCACCAATGTAAAGGTGATTGTGTGCTGAACAGGTCCAGCACCAGCTTTCAATCCTGGCTCTTCTGCTGTGGGAGCAGAGGCCAAACGTTCGTGCTGTACTCACTGTGCTGCTGGGCAGCTGAGAGACACCACCTGAGAATTTGGATTCAAATGGACTTTTAGGTATGAAACCGAGGAGAGACTGCAATGATGGTGACCCCGTTGCAAAGCTGCTTGTGTGCTGAAGAGACACAACCCGAGCTTTCCCTGCTGGTCCTTCTGCCGTGTGAGCAGATGCCACTGTTCATTCTGTGCTGTGTTGCTGCCAGCAGGGAGCAGGCTCTGGACGGATTCTATTCAAATGCTTTTCCTGTATGAGTGTTAGCAGTGAAAGCAACGATGGAGGCACCAATGTAAAGGTGATTGTGTGCTGAACAGGTCCAGCACCAGCTTTCAATCCTGGCTCTTCTGCTGTGGGAGCAGAGGCCAAACGTTCGTGCTGTACTAACTGTGCTGCTGGGCAGCTGAGAGACACCACCTGAGAATTTGGATTCAAATGGACTTTTAGGTATGAAACCGAGGAGAGACTGCAATGATGGTGACCCCGTTGCAAAGCTGCTTGTGCGCTGAAGAAGTAGACCACTAGCTTTCCCTGCTGCTCCTTCTGCCGTGTGAGCAGATGCCGCTGTTCATTCTGTGCTGACTGTGTTGCTGCGCAGCAGAGAGCAGTCTCTGGACTGATTCCATTCAAATGCTTTTCCTGTATGAAAGTGAGCAGTGAAAGCAACGATGGATGCACCAATGTAAAGGTGATTGTGTGCTGAACAGGTCCAGCACCAGCTTTCAATCCTGGCTCTTCTGCTGTGGGAGCAGAGGCCAAACGTTCGTGCTGTACTAACTGTGCTGCTGGGCAGCTGAGAGACACCACGTGAGAATTTGGATTCAAATGGACTTTTAGGTATGCAACCGAGGAGAGACTGCAATGATGGTAACCCCGTTGCAAAGCTGCTTGTGTGCTGAAGAGACACAGCCCGAGCTTTCCCTGCTGCTCCTTCTGCCGTGTGAGCAGATGCCACTGTTCATTCTGTGCTGTGTTGCTGCCAGCAGGCAGCAGGCTCTGGACGGATTCTATTCAAATGCTTTTCCTGTATGAAAGTGAGCAGTGAAAGCAACGATGGAGGCACCAATGTAAAGGGGATTGTGTGCTGAACAGGTCCAGCACCAGCTTTCAATCCTGGCTCTTCTGCTGTGGGAGCAGAGGCCAAACGTTCGTGCTGTACTAACTGTGCTGCTGGGCAGCTGAGAGACACCACCTGAGAATTTGGATTCAAATGGACTTTTAGGTATGAAGACGAGGAGAGACTGCAATGATGGTGACCCCGTTGCAAAGCTGCTTGTGTGCTGAAGAGACACAGCACTAGCTTTCCCTGCTGGTTCTTCTGCCGTGTGAGCAGATGCCCCTGTTCATTCTGTGCTGTGTTGCTGCCAGCAGGGAGCAGGCTCGGGACTGATTCTATTCAAATGCTTTTCCTGTACGAGTGTTAGCAGTGAAAGCAACGATGGAGGCACCAATGTAAAGGGGATTGTGTGCTGAACAGGTCCAGCACCAGCTTTCAATCCTGGCTCTTCTGCTGTGGGAACAGAGGCCAAACGTTCGTGCTGTACTAACTGTGCTGCTGGGCAGCTGAGAGACACCACCTGAGAATTTGGATTCAAATGGACTTTTAAGTATGAAGCCGAGGAGAGACTGCAATGATGGTGACCCCGTTGCAAAGCTGCTTGTGTGCTGAAGAAGTAGACCACTAGCTTTCCCTGCTGCTCCTTCTGCCGTGTGAGCAGATGCCACTGTTCATTCTGTGCTGTGTTGCTGCCAGCAGGGAGCAGGCTCTGGACGGATTCTATTCAAATGCTTTTCCTGTATGAGTGTTAGCAGTGAAAGCAACGATGGAGGCACCAATGTAAAGGGGATTGTGTGCTGAACAGGTCCAGCACCAGCTTTCAATCCTGGCTCTTCTGCTGTGGGAGCAGAGGCCAAACGTTCGTGCTGTACTCACTGTGCTGCTGGGCAGCTGAGCGACACCACCTGAGAATTCGGATTCAAATGGACTTTTAGGTATGAAGCCGAGGAGAGACTGCAATGATGGTGACCCCGTTGCAAAGCTGCTTGTGTGCTGAAGAAGCAGAGCACTAGCTTTCCCTGCTGCTCCTTCTGCCGTGTGAGCAGATGCCACTGTTCATTCTGTGCTGACTGTGTTGCTGCGCATCAGAGAGCAGCCTCTGGACTGATTCCATTCAAATGCTTTTCCTGTGTGAAAGTGAGCAGTGAAAGCAACGATGAATGCACCAATGTAAAAGGGATTGTGTGCTGAACAGGTCCAGCACCAGCTTTCAATCCTGGCTCTTCTGCTGTGGGAGCAGAGGCCAAACGTTCGTGCTGTACTCACTGTGCTGCTGGGCAGCTGAGAGACACCACCTGAGAATTTGGATTCAAATGGACTTTTAGGTATGAAACCGAGGAGAGACTGCAATGATGGTGACCCCGTTGCAAAGCTGCTTGTGTGCTGAAGAAGCAGAGCACTAGCTTTCCCTGCTGCTCCTTCTGCCGTGTGAGCAGATGCCACTGTTCATTCTGTGCTGACTGTGTTGCTGCGCAGCAGAGAGCAGCCTCTGGACTGATTCCATTCAAATGCTTTTCCTGTATGAAAGTGAGCAGTGAAAGCAACGATGAATGCACCAATGTAAAAGGGATTGTGTGCTGAACAGGTCCAGCACCAGCTTTCAATCCTGGCTCTTCTGCTGTGGGAGCAGAGGCCAAACGTTCGTGCTGTCCTCACTGTGCTGCTGGGCAGCTGAGAGACACCACCTGAGAATTTGGATTCAAATGGACTTTTAGGTATGAAACCGAGGAGAGACTGCAATGATGGTGACCCCGTTGCAAAGCTGCTTGTGTGCTGAAGAAGCAGAGCACTAGCTTTCCCTGCTGCTCCTTCTGCCGTGTGAGCAGATGCCACTGTTCATTCTGTGCTGTGTTGCTGCCAGCAGGGAGCAGGCTCTGGACGGATTCTATTCAAATGCTTTTCCTGTATGAGTGTTAGCAGTGAAAGCAACGATGGAGGCACCAATGTAAAGGGGATTGTGTGCTGAACAGGTCCAGCACCAGCTTTCAATCCTGGCTCTTCTGCTGTGGGAGCAGAGGCCAAACGTTCGTGCTGTACTCACTGTGCTGCTGGGCAGCTGAGAGACACCACCTGAGAATTTGGATTCAAATGGACTTTTAGGTATGAAACCGAGGAGAGACTGCAATGATGGTGACCCCGTTGCAAAGCTGCTTGTGTGCTGAAGAAGCAGAGCACTAGCTTTCCCTGCTGGTTCTTCTGCCGTGTGAGCAGATGCCACTGTTCATTCTGTGCTGACTGTGTTGCTGCGCAGCAGAGAGCAGCCTCTGGACTGATTCCATTCAAATGCTTTTCCTGTATGAAAGTGAGCAGTGAAAGCAACGATGAATGCACCAATGTAAAAGGGATTGTGTGCTGAACAGGTCCAGCACCAGCTTTCAATCCTGGCTCTTCTGCTGTGGGAGCAGAGGCCAAACGTTCGTGCTGTACTAACTGTGCTGCTGGGCAGCTGAGAGACACCACCTGAGAATTTGGATTCAAATGGACTTTTAGGTAGGAAACCGAGGAGAGACTGCAATGATGGTGACCCCGTTGCAAAGCTGCTTGTGTGCTGAAGAAGCAGAGCACTAGCTTTCCCTGCTGCTCCTTCTGCCGTGTGAGCAGATGCCACTGTTCATTCTGTGCTGTGTTGCTGCCAGCAGGGAGCAGGCTCTGGACTGATTCTATTCAAATGCTTTTCCTGTACGAGTGTTAGCAGTGAAAGCAACGATGGATGCACCAATGTAAAGGGTATTGTGTGCTGAACAGGTCCAGCACCAGCTTTCAATCCTTGCTCTTCTGCTGTGGGAGCAGATGCCAAACGTTCGTGCTGTACTCACTGTGCTGCTGGGCAGCTGAGACCACTTGAGAATTTGGATTCAAATGGACTTTTAGGTATGAAGCCGGGGAGGGACTGCAATGATGGTGACCCCGTTGCAAAGCTGCTTGTGTGCTGAAGAAGCCCAGCACTAGCTTTCCCTGCTGCTCCTTCTGCCGTGTGAGCAGATGCCACTGTTCATTCTGTGCTGACTGTGTTGCAGCGCAGCAGAGAGCAGCCTCTGGACTGATTCCATTCAAATGCTTTTCCTGTATGAAAGTGAGCAGTGAAAGCAACGATGGAGGCACCAATGTAAAGGGGATTGTGTGCTGAACAGGTCCAGCACCAGCTTTCAATCCTGGCTCTTCTGCTGTGGGAGCAGAGGCCAAACGTTCGTGCTGTCCTCACTGTGCTGCTGGGCAGCTGAGAGACACCACCTGAGAATTTGGATTCAAATGGACTTTTAGGTATGAAACCGAGGAGAGACTGCAATGATGGTGACCCCGTTGCAAAGCTGCTTGTGTGCTGAAGAAGTAGACCACTAGCTTTCCCTGCTGCTCCTTCTGTCGTGTGAGCAGATGCCACTGTTCATTCTGTGCTGACTGTGTTGCTGCGCAGCAGAGAGCAGTCTCTGGACTGATTCCATTCAAATGCTTTTCCTGTATGAAAGTGAGCAGTGAAAGCAACGATGGATGCACCAATGTAAAGGTGATTGTGTGCTGAACAGGTCCAGCACCAGCTTTCAATCCTGGCTCTTCTGCTGTGGGAGCAGAGGCCAAACGTTCGTGCTGTACTAACTGTGCTGCTGGGCAGCTGAGAGACACCACCTGAGAATTTGGATTCAAATGGACTTTTAGGTATGAAACCGAGGAGAGACTGCAATGATGGTGACCCCGTTGCAAAGCTGCTTGTGTGCTGAAGAAGCAGAGCACTAGCTTTCCCTGCTGCTCCTTCTGCCGTGTGAGCAGATGCCACTGTTCATTCTGTGCTGACTGTGTTGCTGCCAGCAGGGAGCAGGCTCTGGACGGATTCTATTCAAATGCTTTTCCTGTATGAGTGTTAGCAGTGAAAACAACGATGGAGGCACCAATGTAAAGGGGATTGTGTGCTGAACAGGTCCAGCACCAGCTTTCAATCCTGGCTCTTCTGCTGTGGGAGCAGAGGCCAAACGTTCGTGCTGTACTCACTGTGCTGCTGGGCAGCTGAGCGACACCACCTGAGAATTCGGATTCAAATGGACTTTTAGGTATGAAGACGAGGAGAGACTGCAATGATGGTGACCCCGTTGCAAAGCTGCTTGTGTGCTGAAGAAGCAGAGCACTAGCTTTCCCTGCTGCTCCTTCTGCCGTGTGAGCAGATGCCACTGTTCATTCTGTGCTGTGTTGCTGCGCAGCAGAGAGCAGCCTCTGGACTGATTCCATTCAAATGCTTTTCCTGTATGAAAGTGAGCAGTGAAAGCAACGATGGAGGCACCAATGTAAAGGTGATTGTGTGCTGAACAGGTCCAGCACCAGCTTTCAATCCTGGCTCTTCTGCTGTGGGAGCAGAGGCCAAACGTTCGTGCTGTACTAACTGTGCTGCTGGGCAGCTGAGAGACACCACCTGAGAATTTGGATTCAAATGGACTTTTAGGTAGGAAACCGAGGAGAGACTGCAATGATGGTGACCCCGTTGCAAAGCTTCTTGTGTGCTGAAGAAGCAGAGCACTAGCTTTCCCTGCTGCTCCTTCTGCCGTGTGAGCAGATGCCACTGTTCATTCTGTGCTGACTGTGTTGCTGCGCAGCAGAGAGCAGCCTCTGGACTGATTCCATTCAAATGCTTTTCCTGTATGAAAGTGAGCAGTGAAAGCAACGATGGAGGCACCAATGTAAAGGGGATTGTGTGCTGAACAGGTCCAGCACCAGCTTTCAATCCTGGCTCTTCTGCTGTGGGAGCAGAGGCCAAACGTTCGTGCTGTACTCACTGTGCTGCTGGGCAGCTGAGAGACACCACCTGAGAATTTGGATTCAAATGGACTTTTAGGTATGAACCCGAGGAGAGACTGCAATGATGGTGACCCCGTTGCAAAGCTGCTTGTGTGCTGAAGAAGCAGAGCACTAGCTTTCCCTGCTGCTCCTTCTGCCGTGTGAGCAGATGCCACTGTTCATTCTGTGCTGACTGTGTTGCTGCGCAGCAGAGAGCAGCCTCTGGACTGATTCCATTCAAATGCTTTTCCTGTATGAATGTGAGCAGTGAAAGCAACGATGGAGGCACCAATGTAAAGGGGATTGTGTGCTGAACAGGTCCAGCACCAGCTTCAATCCTGGCTCTTCTGCTGTGGGAGCAGAGGCCAAACGTTCGTGCTGTACTCACTGTGCTGCTGGGCAGCTGAGAGACACCACCTGAGAATTTGGATTCAAATGGACTTTTAGGTATGAACCCGAGGAGAGACTGCAATGATAGTGACCCCGTTGCAAAGCTGCTTGTGTGCTGAAGAAGCAGAGCACTAGCTTTCCCTGCTGCTCCTTCTGCCGTGTGAGCAGATGCCACTGTTCATTCTGTGCTGTGTTGCTGCCAGCAGGGAGCAGGCTCTGGACGGATTCTATTCAAATGCTTTTCCTGTATGAGTGTTAGCAGTGAAAGCAACGATGGAGGCACCAATGTAAAGGGGATTGTGTGCTGAACAGGTCCAGCACCAGCTTTCAATCCTGGCTCTTCTGCTGTGGGAGCAGAGGCCAAACGTTCGTGCTGTACTCACTGTGCTGCTGGGCAGCTGAGAGACACCACCTGAGAATTTGGATTCAAATGGACTTTTAGGTATGAACCCGAGGAGAGACTGCAATGATGGTGACCCCGTTGCAAAGCTGCTTGTGTGCTGAAGAAGCAGAGCACTAGCTTTCCCTGCTGCTCCTTCTGCCGCGTGAGCAGATGCCACTGTTCATTCTGTGCTGACTGTGTTGCGGCGCAGCATAGAGCAGCCTTTGAACTGATTCCATTCAAATGCTTTTCCTGTATGAAAGTGAGCAGTGAAAGCAACGATGGAGGCACCAATGTAAAGGTGATTGTGTGCTGAACAGGTCCAGCACCAGCTTTCAATCCTTGCTCTTCTGCTGTGGGAGCAGATGCCAAACGTTCGTGCATACTCTGTGCTGCTGGGCAGCTGAGACCGCTTGAGAATTTGGATTCAAATGGACTTTTAGGTATGAACCCGAGGAGAGACTGCAATGATGGTGACCCCGTTGCAAAGCTGCTTGTGTGCTGAAGAAGCAGAGCACTAGCTTTCCCTGCTGCTCCTTCTGCCGTGTGAGCAGATGCCACGGTTCATTCTGTGCTGACTGTGTTGCTGCGCAGCAGAGAGCAGCCTCTGGACTGATTCCGTTCAAATGCTTTTCCTGTATGAAAGTGAGCAGTGAAAGCAACGATGGAGGCACCAATGTAAAGGGGATTGTGTGCTGAACAGGTCCAGCACCAGCTTTCAATCCTGGCTCTTCTGCTGTGGGAGCAGAGGCCAAACGTTCGTGCTGTCCTCACTGTGCTGCTGGGCAGCTGAGAGACACCACCTGAGAATTGGGATTCAAATGGACTTTTAGGTATGAAACTGAGGAGAGACTGCAATGATGGTGACCCCGTTGCAAAGCTGCTTGTGTGCTGAAGAAGCAGAGCACTAGCTTTCCCTGCTGCTCCTTCTGCCGTGTGAGCAGATGCCACTGTTCATTCTGTGCTGTGTTGCTGCCAGCAGGGAGCAGGCTCTGGACGGATTCTATTCAAATGCTTTTCCTGTATGAGTGTTAGCAGTGAAAGCAACGATGGAGGCACCAATGTAAAGGGGATTGTGTGCTGAACAGGTCCAGCACGAGCTTTCAATCCTTGCTCTTCTGCTGTGGGAGCAGATGCCAAACGTTCGTGCTGTACTCACTGTGCTGCTGGGCAGCTGAGAGACACCACCTGAGAATTTGGATTCAAATGGACTTTTAGGTATGAAACCGAGGAGAGACTGCAATGATGGTGACCCCGTTGCAAAGCTGCTTGTGTGCTGAAGAAGCAGAGCACTAGCTTTCCCTGCTGCTCCTTCTGCCGTGTGAGCAGATGCCACTGTTCATTCTGTGCTGACTGTGTTGCTGCGCAGCAGAGAGCAGCCTCTGGACTGATTCCATTCAAATGCTTTTCCTGTATGAAAGTGAGCAGTGAAAGCAACGATGAATGCACCAATGTAAAAGGGATTGTGTGCTGAACAGGTCCAGCACCAGCTTTCAATCCTGGCTCTTCTGCTGTGGGAGCAGAGGCCAAACGTTCGTGCTGTACTAACTGTGCTGCTGGGCAGCTGAGAGACACCACCTGAGAATTTGGATTCAAATGGACTTTTAGGTATGAAACCGAGGAGAGACTGCAATGATGGTGACCCCGTTGCAAAGCTGCTTGTGTGCTGAAGAAGCAGAGCACTAGCTTTCCCTGCTGGTCCTTCTGCCGTGTGAGCAGATGCCACTGTTCATTCTGTGCTGTGTTGCTGCCAGCAGGGAGCAGGCTCTGGACGGATTCTATTCAAATGCTTTTCCTGTATGAATGTTAGCAGTGAAAGCAACGATGGAGGCACCAATGTAAAGGGGATAGTGTGCTGAACAGGTCCAGCACCAGCTTTCAATCCTGGCTCTTCTGCTGTGGGAGCAGAGGCCAAACGTTCGTGCTGTACTCACTGTGCTGCTGGGCAGCTGAGCGACACCACCTGAGAATTCGGATTCAAATGGACTTTTAGGTATGAAGCCGAGGAGAGACTGCAATGATGGTGATCCCGTTGCAAAGCTGCTTGTGTGCTGAAGAAGCAGAGCACTAGCTTTCCCTGCTGCTCCTTCTGCCGTGTGAGCAGATGCCACTGTTCATTCTGTGCTGACTGTGTTGCTGCGCAGCAGAGAGCAGCCTCTGGACTGATTCCATTCAAATCTTTTCCTGTATGAAAGTGAGCAGTGAAAGCAACGATGAATGCACCAATGTAAAACGGATTGTGTGCTGAACAGGTCCAGCACCAGCTTTCAATCCTGGCTCTTCTGCTGTGGGAGCAGATGCCAAACGTTCGTGCTGTACTCACTGTGCTGCTGGGCAGCTGAGACCACTTGAGAATTTGGATTCAAATGGACTTTTAGGTATGAAGCCGGGGAGGGACTGCAATGATGGTGACCCCGTTGCAAAGCTGCTTGTGTGCTGAAGAAGCCCAGCACTAGCTTTCCCTGCTGCTCCTTCTGCCGTGTGAGCAGATGCCACTGTTCATTCTGTGCTGACTGTGTTGCTGCGCAGCAGAGAGCAGCCTCTGGACTGATTCCATTCAAATGCTTTTCCTGTATGAATGTGAGCAGTGAAAGCAACGATGGAGGCACCAATGTAAAGGTGATTGTGTGCTGAACAGGTCCAGCACCAGCTTTCAATCCTGGCTCTTCTGCTGTGGGAGCAGAGGCCAAACGTTCGTGCTGTCCTCACTGTGCTGCTGGGCAGCTGAGAGACACCACCTGAGAATTTGGATTCAAATGGACTTTTAGGTATGAACCCGAGGAGAGACTGCAATGATGGTGACCCCGTTGCAAAGCTGCTTGTGTGCTGAAGAAGCAGAGCACTAGCTTTCCCTGCTGCTCCTTCTGCCGTGTGAGCAGATGCCACTGTTCATTCTGTGCTGTGTTGCTGCCAGCAGGGAGCAGGCTCTGGACTGATTCTATTCAAATGCTTTTCCTGTATGAGTGTTAGCAGTGAAAGCAACGATGGAGGCACCAATGTAAAGGGGATTGTGTGCTGAACAGGTCCAGCACCAGCTTTCAATCCTGGCTCTTCTGCTGTGGGAGCAGAGGCCAAACGTTCGTGCTGTCCTCACTGTGCTGCTGGGCAGCTGAGAGACACCACCTGAGAATTTGGATTCAAATGGACTTTTAGGTATGAAACCGAGGAGAGACTGCAATGATGGTGACCCCGTTGCAAAGCTGCTTGTGTGCTGAAGAAGCAGAGCACTAGCTTTCCCTGCTGCTCCTTCTGCCGTGTGAGCAGATGCCACTGTTCATTCTGTGCTGTGTTGCTGCCAGCAGGGAGCAGGCTCTGGACGGATTCTATTCAAATGCTTTTCCTGTATGAGTGTTAGCAGTGAAAGCAACGATGGAGGCACCAATGTAAAGGGGATTGTGTGCTGAACAGGTCCAGCACCAGCTTTCAATCCTGGCTCTTCTGCTGTGGGAGCAGAGGCCAAACGTTCGTGCTGTACTCACTGTGCTGCTGGGCAGCTGAGAGACACCACCTGAGAATTTGGATTCAAATGGACTTTTAGGTATGAACCCGAGGAGAGACTGCAATGATGGTGACCCCGTTGCAAAGCTGCTTGTGTGCTGAAGAAGCAGAGCACTAGCTTTCCCTGCTGCTCCTTCTGCCGTGTGAGCAGATGCCACTGTTCATTCTGTGCTGACTGTGTTGCTGCGCAGCAGAGAGCAGCCTCTGGACTGATTCCATTCAAATGCTTTTCCTGTATGAATGTGAGCAGTGAAAGCAACGATGGAGGCACCAATGTAAAGGGGATTGTGTGCTGAACAGGTCCAGCACCAGCTTTCAATCCTGGCTCTTCTGCTCTGGGAGCAGAGGCCAAACGTTCGTGCTGTACTCACTGTGCTGCTGGGCAGCTGAGAGACACCACCTGAGAATTTGGATGCAAATGGACTTTTAGGTATGAACCCGAGGAGAGACTGTAATGATGGTGACCCCGTTGCAAAGCTGCTTGTGTGCTGAAGAAGCAGAGCACTAGCTTTCCCTGCTGCTCCTTCTGCCGTGTGAGCAGATGCCACTGTTCATTCTGTGCTGACTGTGTTGCTGCGCAGCAGAGAGCAGCCTCTGGACTGATTCCATTCAAATGCTTTTCCTGTATGAATGTGAGCAGTGAAAGCAACGATGGAGGCACCAATGTAAAGGGGATTGTGTGCTGAACAGGTCCAGCACCAGCTTTCAATCCTGGCTCTTCTGCTGTGGGAGCAGAGGCCAAACGTTCGTGCTGTACTCACTGTGCTGCTGGGCAGCTGAGAGACACCACCTGAGAATTTGGATTCAAATGGACTTTTAGGTATGAACCCGAGGAGAGACTGCAATGATGGTGACCCCGTTGCAAAGCTGCTTGTGTGCTGAAGAAGCAGAGCACTAGCTTTCCCTGCTGCTCCTTCTGCCGTGTGAGCAGATGCCACTGTTCATTCTGTGCTGTGTTGCTGCCAGCAGGGAGCAGGCTCTGGACTGATTCTATTCAAATGCTTTTCCTGTATGAGTGTTAGCAGTGAAAGCAACGATGGAGGCACCAATGTAAAGGGGATTGTGTGCTGAACAGGTCCAGCACCAGCTTTCAATCCTGGCTCTTCTGCTGTGGGAGCAGAGGCCAAACGTTCGTGCTGTCCTCACTGTGCTGCTGGGCAGCTGAGAGACACCACCTGAGAATTTGGATTCAAATGGACTTTTAGGTATGAAACCGAGGAGAGACTGCAATGATGGTGACCCCGTTGCAAAGCTGCTTGTGTGCTGAAGAAGCAGAGCACTAGCTTTCCCTGCTGCTCCTTCTGCCGTGTGAGCAGATGCCACTGTTCATTCTGTGCTGTGTTGCTGCCAGCAGGGAGCAGGCTCTGGACGGATGCTATTCAAATGCTTTTCCTGTATGAGTGTTAGCAGTGAAAGCAACGATGGAGGCACCAATGTAAAGGGGATTGTGTGCTGAACAGGTCCAGCACCAGCTTTCAATCCTGGCTCTTCTGCTGTGGGAGCAGAGGCCAAACGTTCGTGCTGTACTCACTGTGCTGCTGGGCAGCTGAGAGACACCACCTGAGAATTTGGATTCAAATGGACTTTTAGGTATGAACCCGAGGAGAGACTGCAATGATGGTGACCCCGTTGCAAAGCTGCTTGTGTGCTGAAGAAGCAGAGCACTAGCTTTCCCTGCTGCTCCTTCTGCCGTGTGAGCAGATGCCACTGTTCATTCTGTGCTGACTGTGTTGCTGCGCAGCAGAGAGCAGCCTCTGGACTGATTCCATTCAAATGCTTTTCCTGTATGAATGTGAGCAGTGAAAGCAACGATGGAGGCACCAATGTAAAGGGGATTGTGTGCTGAACAGGTCCAGCACCAGCTTCAATCCTGGCTCTTCTGCTGTGGGAGCAGAGGCCAAACGTTCGTGCTGTACTCACTGTGCTGCTGGGCAGCTGAGAGACACCACCTGAGAATTTGGATTCAAATGGACTTTTAGGTATGAACCCGAGGAGAGACTGCAATGATAGTGACCCCGTTGCAAAGCTGCTTGTGTGCTGAAGAAGCAGAGCACTAGCTTTCCCTGCTGCTCCTTCTGCCGTGTGAGCAGATGCCACTGTTCATTCTGTGCTGTGTTGCTGCCAGCAGGGAGCAGGCTCTGGACGGATTCTATTCAAATGCTTTTCCTGTATGAGTGTTAGCAGTGAAAGCAACGATGGAGGCACCAATGTAAAGGGGATTGTGTGCTGAACAGGTCCAGCACCAGCTTTCAATCCTGGCTCTTCTGCTGTGGGAGCAGAGGCCAAACGTTCGTGCTGTACTCACTGTGCTGCTGGGCAGCTGAGAGACACCACCTGAGAATTTGGATTCAAATGGACTTTTAGGTATGAACCCGAGGAGAGACTGCAATGATGGTGACCCCGTTGCAAAGCTGCTTGTGTGCTGAAGAAGCAGAGCACTAGCTTTCCCTGCTGCTCCTTCTGCCGCGTGAGCAGATGCCACTGTTCATTCTGTGCTGACTGTGTTGCGGCGCAGCATAGAGCAGCCTTTGAACTGATTCCATTCAAATGCTTTTCCTGTATGAAAGTGAGCAGTGAAAGCAACGATGGAGGCACCAATGTAAAGGTGATTGTGTGCTGAACAGGTCCAGCACCAGCTTTCAATCCTTGCTCTTCTGCTGTGGGAGCAGATGCCAAACGTTCGTGCATACTCTGTGCTGCTGGGCAGCTGAGACCGCTTGAGAATTTGGATTCAAATGGACTTTTAGGTATGAACCCGAGGAGAGACTGCAATGATGGTGACCCCGTTGCAAAGCTGCTTGTGTGCTGAAGAAGCAGAGCACTAGCTTTCCCTGCTGCTCCTTCTGCCGTGTGAGCAGATGCCACGGTTCATTCTGTGCTGACTGTGTTGCTGCGCAGCAGAGAGCAGCCTCTGGACTGATTCCGTTCAAATGCTTTTCCTGTATGAAAGTGAGCAGTGAAAGCAACGATGGAGGCACCAATGTAAAGGGGATTGTGTGCTGAACAGGTCCAGCACCAGCTTTCAATCCTGGCTCTTCTGCTGTGGGAGCAGAGGCCAAACGTTCGTGCTGTCCTCACTGTGCTGCTGGGCAGCTGAGAGACACCACCTGAGAATTGGGATTCAAATGGACTTTTAGGTATGAAACTGAGGAGAGACTGCAATGATGGTGACCCCGTTGCAAAGCTGCTTGTGTGCTGAAGAAGCAGAGCACTAGCTTTCCCTGCTGCTCCTTCTGCCGTGTGAGCAGATGCCACTGTTCATTCTGTGCTGTGTTGCTGCCAGCAGGGAGCAGGCTCTGGACGGATTCTATTCAAATGCTTTTCCTGTATGAGTGTTAGCAGTGAAAGCAACGATGGAGGCACCAATGTAAAGGGGATTGTGTGCTGAACAGGTCCAGCACGAGCTTTCAATCCTTGCTCTTCTGCTGTGGGAGCAGATGCCAAACGTTCGTGCTGTACTCACTGTGCTGCTGGGCAGCTGAGAGACACCACCTGAGAATTTGGATTCAAATGGACTTTTAGGTATGAAACCGAGGAGAGACTGCAATGATGGTGACCCCGTTGCAAAGCTGCTTGTGTGCTGAAGAAGCAGAGCACTAGCTTTCCCTGCTGCTCCTTCTGCCGTGTGAGCAGATGCCACTGTTCATTCTGTGCTGACTGTGTTGCTGCGCAGCAGAGAGCAGCCTCTGGACTGATTCCATTCAAATGCTTTTCCTGTATGAAAGTGAGCAGTGAAAGCAACGATGAATGCACCAATGTAAAAGGGATTGTGTGCTGAACAGGTCCAGCACCAGCTTTCAATCCTGGCTCTTCTGCTGTGGGAGCAGAGGCCAAACGTTCGTGCTGTACTAACTGTGCTGCTGGGCAGCTGAGAGACACCACCTGAGAATTTGGATTCAAATGGACTTTTAGGTATGAAACCGAGGAGAGACTGCAATGATGGTGACCCCGTTGCAAAGCTGCTTGTGTGCTGAAGAAGCAGAGCACTAGCTTTCCCTGCTGGTCCTTCTGCCGTGTGAGCAGATGCCACTGTTCATTCTGTGCTGTGTTGCTGCCAGCAGGGAGCAGGCTCTGGACGGATTCTATTCAAATGCTTTTCCTGTATGAATGTTAGCAGTGAAAGCAACGATGGAGGCACCAATGTAAAGGGGATAGTGTGCTGAACAGGTCCAGCACCAGCTTTCAATCCTGGCTCTTCTGCTGTGGGAGCAGAGGCCAAACGTTCGTGCTGTACTCACTGTGCTGCTGGGCAGCTGAGCGACACCACCTGAGAATTCGGATTCAAATGGACTTTTAGGTATGAAGCCGAGGAGAGACTGCAATGATGGTGATCCCGTTGCAAAGCTGCTTGTGTGCTGAAGAAGCAGAGCACTAGCTTTCCCTGCTGCTCCTTCTGCCGTGTGAGCAGATGCCACTGTTCATTCTGTGCTGACTGTGTTGCTGCGCAGCAGAGAGCAGCCTCTGGACTGATTCCATTCAAATCTTTTCCTGTATGAAAGTGAGCAGTGAAAGCAACGATGAATGCACCAATGTAAAACGGATTGTGTGCTGAACAGGTCCAGCACCAGCTTTCAATCCTGGCTCTTCTGCTGTGGGAGCAGATGCCAAACGTTCGTGCTGTACTCACTGTGCTGCTGGGCAGCTGAGACCACTTGAGAATTTGGATTCAAATGGACTTTTAGGTATGAAGCCGGGGAGGGACTGCAATGATGGTGACCCCGTTGCAAAGCTGCTTGTGTGCTGAAGAAGCCCAGCACTAGCTTTCCCTGCTGCTCCTTCTGCCGTGTGAGCAGATGCCACTGTTCATTCTGTGCTGACTGTGTTGCTGCGCAGCAGAGAGCAGCCTCTGGACTGATTCCATTCAAATGCTTTTCCTGTATGAATGTGAGCAGTGAAAGCAACGATGGAGGCACCAATGTAAAGGTGATTGTGTGCTGAACAGGTCCAGCACCAGCTTTCAATCCTGGCTCTTCTGCTGTGGGAGCAGAGGCCAAACGTTCGTGCTGTCCTCACTGTGCTGCTGGGCAGCTGAGAGACACCACCTGAGAATTTGGATTCAAATGGACTTTTAGGTATGAACCCGAGGAGAGACTGCAATGATGGTGACCCCGTTGCAAAGCTGCTTGTGTGCTGAAGAAGCAGAGCACTAGCTTTCCCTGCTGCTCCTTCTGCCGTGTGAGCAGATGCCACTGTTCATTCTGTGCTGTGTTGCTGCCAGCAGGGAGCAGGCTCTGGACTGATTCTATTCAAATGCTTTTCCTGTATGAGTGTTAGCAGTGAAAGCAACGATGGAGGCACCAATGTAAAGGGGATTGTGTGCTGAACAGGTCCAGCACCAGCTTTCAATCCTGGCTCTTCTGCTGTGGGAGCAGAGGCCAAACGTTCGTGCTGTCCTCACTGTGCTGCTGGGCAGCTGAGAGACACCACCTGAGAATTTGGATTCAAATGGACTTTTAGGTATGAAACCGAGGAGAGACTGCAATGATGGTGACCCCGTTGCAAAGCTGCTTGTGTGCTGAAGAAGCAGAGCACTAGCTTTCCCTGCTGCTCCTTCTGCCGTGTGAGCAGATGCCACTGTTCATTCTGTGCTGTGTTGCTGCCAGCAGGGAGCAGGCTCTGGACGGATTCTATTCAAATGCTTTTCCTGTATGAGTGTTAGCAGTGAAAGCAACGATGGAGGCACCAATGTAAAGGGGATTGTGTGCTGAACAGGTCCAGCACCAGCTTTCAATCCTGGCTCTTCTGCTGTGGGAGCAGAGGCCAAACGTTCGTGCTGTACTCACTGTGCTGCTGGGCAGCTGAGAGACACCACCTGAGAATTTGGATTCAAATGGACTTTTAGGTATGAACCCGAGGAGAGACTGCAATGATGGTGACCCCGTTGCAAAGCTGCTTGTGTGCTGAAGAAGCAGAGCACTAGCTTTCCCTGCTGCTCCTTCTGCCGTGTGAGCAGATGCCACTGTTCATTCTGTGCTGACTGTGTTGCTGCGCAGCAGAGAGCAGCCTCTGGACTGATTCCATTCAAATGCTTTTCCTGTATGAATGTGAGCAGTGAAAGCAACGATGGAGGCACCAATGTAAAGGGGATTGTGTGCTGAACAGGTCCAGCACCAGCTTTCAATCCTGGCTCTTCTGCTCTGGGAGCAGAGGCCAAACGTTCGTGCTGTACTCACTGTGCTGCTGGGCAGCTGAGAGACACCACCTGAGAATTTGGATGCAAATGGACTTTTAGGTATGAACCCGAGGAGAGACTGTAATGATGGTGACCCCGTTGCAAAGCTGCTTGTGTGCTGAAGAAGCAGAGCACTAGCTTTCCCTGCTGCTCCTTCTGCCGTGTGAGCAGATGCCACTGTTCATTCTGTGCTGACTGTGTTGCTGCGCAGCAGAGAGCAGCCTCTGGACTGATTCCATTCAAATGCTTTTCCTGTATGAATGTGAGCAGTGAAAGCAACGATGGAGGCACCAATGTAAAGGGGATTGTGTGCTGAACAGGTCCAGCACCAGCTTTCAATCCTGGCTCTTCTGCTGTGGGAGCAGAGGCCAAACGTTCGTGCTGTACTCACTGTGCTGCTGGGCAGCTGAGAGACACCACCTGAGAATTTGGATTCAAATGGACTTTTAGGTATGAACCCGAGGAGAGACTGCAATGATGGTGACCCCGTTGCAAAGCTGCTTGTGTGCTGAAGAAGCAGAGCACTAGCTTTCCCTGCTGCTCCTTCTGCCGTGTGAGCAGATGCCACTGTTCATTCTGTGCTGACTGTGTTGCTGCGCAGCATAGAGCAGCCTCTGGACTGATTCCATTCAAATGCTTTTCCTGTATGAAAGTGAGCAGTGAAAGCAACGATGGAGGCACCAATGTAAAGGTGATTGTGTGCTGAACAGGTCCAGCACCAGCTTTCAATCCTGGCTCTTCTGCTGTGGGAGCAGAGGCCAAACGTTCGTGCTGTACTCACTGTGCTGCTGGGCAGCTGAGAGACACCACCTGAGAATTTGGATTCAAATGGACTTTTAGGTATGAAACCGAGGAGAGACTGCAATGATGGTGACCCCGATGCAAAGCTGCTTGTGTGCTGAAGAAGCAGAGCACTAGCTTTCCCTGCTGCTCCTTCTGCCGTGTGAGCAGATGCCACTGTTCATTCTGTGCTGTGTTGCTGCCAGCAGGGAGCAGGCTCTGGACGGATTCTATTCAAATGCTTTTCCTGTATGAGTGTTAGCAGTGAAAGCAACGATGGAGGCACCAATGTAAAGGGGATTGTGTGCTGAACAGGTCCAGCACCAGCTTTCAATCCTGGCTCTTCTGCTGTGGGAGCAGAGGCCAAACGTTCGTGCTGTACTCACTGTGCTGCTGGGCAGCTGAGAGACACCACCTGAGAATTTGGATTCAAATGGACTTTTAGGTATGAACCCGAGGAGAGACTGCAATGATGGTGACCCCGTTGCAAAGCTGCTTGTGTGCTGAAGAAGCAGAGCACTAGCTTTCCCTGCTGCTCCTTCTGCCGTGTGAGCAGATGCCACTGTTCATTCTGTGCTGACTGTGTTGCTGCGCAGCAGAGAGCAGCCTCTGGACTGATTCCATTCAAATGCTTTTCCTGTATGAATGTGAGCAGTGAAAGCAACGATGGAGGCACCAATGTAAAGGGGATTGTGTGCTGAACAGGTCCAGCACCAGCTTTCAATCCTGGCTCTTCTGCTCTGGGAGCAGAGGCCAAACGTTCGTGCTGTACTCACTGTGCTGCTGGGCAGCTGAGAGACACCACCTGAGAATTTGGATGCAAATGGACTTTTAGGTATGAACCCGAGGAGAGACTGTAATGATGGTGACCCCGTTGCAAAGCTGCTTGTGTGCTGAAGAAGCAGAGCACTAGCTTTCCCTGCTGCTCCTTCTGCCGTGTGAGCAGATGCCACTGTTCATTCTGTGCTGACTGTGTTGCTGCGCAGCATAGAGCAGCCTTTGAACTGATTCCATTCAAATGCTTTTCCTGTACGAGTGTTAGCAGAGAAAGCAACGATGGATGCACCAATGTAAAGGGTATTGTGTGCTGAACAGGTCCAGCACCAGCTTTCAATCCTTGCTCTTCTGCTGTGGGAGCAGATGCCAAAAGTTCGTGCTGTACTCACTGTGCTGCTGGGCAGCTGAGACCACTTGAGAATTTGGATTCAAATGGACTTTTAGGTATGAAGCCGGGGAGGGACTGCAATGATGGTGACCCCGTTGCAAAGCTGCTTGTGTGCTGAAGAAGCCCAGCACTAGCTTTCCCTGCTGCTCCTTCTGCCGTGTGAGCAGATGCCACTGTTCATTCTGTGCTGACTGTGTTGCTGCGCAGCAGAGAGCAGCCTCTGGACTGATTCCATTCAAATGCTTTTCCTGTATGAAAGTGAGCAGTGAAAGCAACGATGGAGGCACCAATGTAAAGGGGATTGTGTGCTGAACAGGTCCAGCACCAGCTTTCAATCCTGGCTCTTCTGCTGTGGGAGCAGAGGCCAAACGTTCGTGCTGTACTAACTGTGCTGCTGGGCAGCTGAGAGACACCACCTGAGAATTTGGATTCAAATGGACTTTTAGGTAGGAAACCGAGGAGACACTGCAATGATGGTGACCCCGTTGCAAAGCTGCTTGTGTGCTGAAGAAGCAGAGCACTAGCTTTCCCTGCTGCTCCTTCTGCCGTGTGAGCAGATGCCACTGTTCATTCTGTGCTGTGTTGCTGCCAGCAGGGAGCAGGCTCTGGACGGATTCTATTCAAATGCTTTTCCTGTATGAGTGTTAGCAGTGAAAGCAACGATGGAGGCACCAATGTAAAGGGGATTGTGTGCTGAACAGGTCCAGCACCAGCTTTCAATCCTGGCTCTTCTGCTGTGGGAGCAGAGGCCAAACGTTCGTGCTGTACTCACTGTGCTGTTGGGCAGCTGAGCGACACACCTGAGAATTCGGATTCAAATGGACTTTTAGGTATGAAGACGAGGAGAGACTGCAATGATGGTGACCCCGTTGCAAAGCTGCTTGTGTGCTGAAGAAGCAGAGCACTAGCTTTCCCTGCTGCTCCTTCTGCCGTGTGAGCAGATGCCACTGTTCATTCTGTGCTGACTGTGTTGCTGCGCAGCAGAGAGCAGCCTCTGGACTGATTCCATTCAAATGCTTTTCCTGTATGAATGTGAGCAGTGAAAGCAACGATGGAGGCACCAATGTAAAGGGGATTGTGTGCTGAACAGGTCCAGCACCAGCTTTCAATCCTGGCTCTTCTGCTGTGGGAGCAGAGGCCAAACGTTCGTGCTGTACTAACTGTGCTGCTGGGCAGCTGAGAGACACCAACTGAGAATTTGGATTCAAATGGACTTTTAGGTAGGAAACCGAGGAGAGACTGCAATGATGGTGACCCCGGGTCAAAGCTGCTTGTGTGCTGAAGAAGCAGAGCACTAGCTTTCCCTGCTGCTCCTTCTGCCGTGTGAGCAGATGCCACTGTTCATTCTGTGCTGACTGTGTTGCTGCGCAGCAGAGAGCAGGCTCTGGACTGATTCCATTCAAATGCTTTTCCTGTATGAATGTGAGCAGTGAAAGCAACGATGGAGGCACCAATGTAAAGGTGATTGTGTGCTGAACAGGTCCAGCACCAGCTTTCAATCCCGGCTCTTCTGCTGTGGAAGCAGAGGCCAAACGTTCGTGCTGTACTAACTGTGCTGCTGGGCAGCTGAGAGACACCACCTGAGAATTTGGATTCAAATGGACTTTTAGGTAGTAAACCAAGGAGACACTGCAATGATGGTGACCCCGTTGCAAAGCTGCTTGTGTGCTGAAGAAGCAGAGCACTAGCTTTCCCTGCTGCTCCTTCTGCCGTGTGAGCATATGCCACTGTTCATTCTGTGCTGACTGTGTTGCTGCGCAGCAGAGAGCAGGCTCTGGACTGATTCCATTCAAATGCTTTTCCTGTATGAAAGTGAGCAGTGAAAGCAACGATGGAGGCACCAATGTAAAGGGGATTGTGTGCTGAACAGGTCCAGCACCAGCTTTCAATCCTGGCTCTTTTGCTGTCGGAGCAGATGCCAAACGTTCGTGCTGTACTCACTGTGCTGCTGGGCAGCTGAGCGACACCACCTGAGAATTCGGATTCAAATGGACTTTTAGGTATGAAACCGAGGAGAGACTGCAATGATGGTGACCCCGTTGCAAAGCTGCTTGTGTGCTGAAGAAGCAGAGCACTAGCTTTCCCTGCTGGTCCTTCTGCCGTGTGAGCAGATGCCACTGTTCATTCTGTGCTGACTGTGTTGCTGCGCAGCAGAGAGCAGCCTCTGGACTGATTCCATTCAAATGCTTTTCCTGTATGAAAGTGAGCAGTGAAAGCAACGATGAATGCACCAATGTAAAAGGGATTGTGTGCTGAACAGGTCCAGCAGCAGCTTTCAATCCTGGCTCTTCTGCTGTGGGAGCAGAGGCCAAACGTTCGTGCTGTACTAACTGTGCTGCTGGGCAGCTGAGAGACACCACCTGAGAATTTGTATTCAAATGGACTTTTAGGTATGAAACCGAGGAGAGACTGCAATGATGGTGACCCCGTTGCAAAGCTTCTTGTGTGCTGAAGAAGCAGAGCACTAGCTTTCCCTGCTGCTCCTTCTGCCGTGTGAGCAGATGCCACTGTTCATTCTGTGCTGTGTTGCTGCCAGCAGGGAGCAGGCTCTGGACTGATTCTATTCAAATGCTTTTCCTGTACGAGTGTTAGCAGTGAAAGCAACGATGGATGCACCAATGTAAAGGGGATTGTGTGCTGAACAGGTCCAGCACCAGCTTTCAATCCTTGCTCTTCTGCTGTGGGAGCAGATGCCAAACGTTCGTGCTGTACTCACTGTGCTGCTGGGCAGCTGAGACCACTTGAGAATTTGGATTCAAATGGACTTTTAGGTATGAAGCCGGGGAGGGACTGCAATGATGGTGACCCCGTTGCAAAGCTGCTTGTGTGCTGAAGAAGCCCAGCACTAGCTTTCCCTGCTGCTCCTTCTGCCATGTGAGCAGATGCCACTGTTCATTCTATGCTGACTGTGTTGCAGCGCAGCAGAGAGCAGCCTCTGGACTGATTCCATTCAAATGCTTTTCCTGTATGAAAGTGAGCAGTGAAAGCAACGATGGAGGCACCAATGTAAAGGGGATTGTGTGCTGAACAGGTCCAGCACCAGCTTTCAATCCTGGCTCTTCTGCTGTGGGAGCAGAGGCCAAACGTTCGTGCTGTACTCACTGTGCTGTTGGGCAGCTGAGCGACACACCTGAGAATTCGGATTCAAATGGACTTTTAGGTATGAAGACGAGGAGAGACTGCAATGATGGTGACCCCGTTGCAAAGCTGCTTGTGTGCTGAAGAAGCAGAGCACTAGCTTTCCCTGCTGCTCCTTCTGCCGTGTGAGCAGATGCCACTGTTCATTCTGTGCTGACTGTGTTGCTGCGCAGCAGAGAGCAGCCTCTGGACTGATTCCATTCAAATGCTTTTCCTGTATGAATGTGAGCAGTGAAAGCAACGATGGAGGCACCAATGTAAAGGGGATTGTGTGCTGAACAGGTCCAGCACCAGCTTTCAATCCTGGCTCTTCTGCTGTGGGAGCAGAGGCCAAACGTTCGTGCTGTACTAACTGTGCTGCTGGGCAGCTGAGAGACACCACGTGAGAATTTGGATTCAAATGGACTTTTAGGTATGAAACCGAGGAGAGACTGCAATGATGGTGACCCCGTTGCAAAGCTGCTTGTGTGCTGAAGAAGCAGAGCACTAGCTTTCCCTGCTGCTCCTTCTGCCGTGTGAGCAGATGCCACTGTTCATTCTGTGCTGACTGTGTTGCTGCGCAGCAGAGAGCAGCCTCTGGACTGATTCCATTCAAATGCTTTTCCTGTATGAATGTGAGCAGTGAAAGCAACGATGGAGGCACCAATGTAAAGGGGATTGTGTGCTGAACAGGTCCAGCACCAGCTTTCAATCCTGGCTCTTCTGCTGTGGGAGCAGAGGCCAAACGTTCGTGCTGTACTCACTGTGCTGCTGGGCAGCTGAGAGACACCACCTGAGAATTCGGATTCAAATGGACTTTTAGGTATGAAACCGAGGAGAGACTGCAATGATGGTGACCCCGTTGCAAAGCTGCTTGTGTGCTTAAGAAGCAGAGCACTAGCTTTCCCTGCTGCTCCTTCTGCCGTGTGAGCAGATGCCACTGTTCATTCTGTGCTGACTGTGTTGCCTACAGCAGAGAGCAGCCTCTGGACTGATTCCATTCAAATGCTTTTCCTGTATGAATGTGAGCAGTGAAAGCAACGATGGAGGCACCAATGTAAAGGTGATTGTGTGCTGAACAGGTCCAGCACCAGCTTTCAATCCTAGCTCTTCTGCTGTGGGAGCAGAGGCCAAACGTTCGTGCTGTACTAACTGTGCTGCTGGGCAGCTGAGAGACACCACCTGAGAATTTGAATTCAAATGGACTTTTAGGTATGAAACCGAGGAGAGACTGCAATGATGGTGACCCCGTTGCAAAGCTTCTTGTGTGCTGAAGAGACACAGCACTAGCTTTCCCTGCTGCTCCTTCTGTCGTGTGAGCAGATGCCACTGTTCATTCTGTGCTGTGTTGCTGCCAGCAGGGAGCAGGCTCTGGACTGATTCTATTCAAATGCTTTTCCTGTATGAGTGTTAGCAGTGAAAGCAACGATGGAGGCACCAATGTAAAGGGGATTGTGTGCTGAACAGGTCCAGCACCAGCTTTCAATCCTGGCTCTTCTGCTGTGGGAGCAGATGCCAAACGTTCATGCTGTACTCACTGTGCTGCTGGGCAGCTGAGACCACCTGAGAATTTGGATTCAAATGGACTTTTAGGTATGAAACCGAGGAGAGACTGCAATGATGGTGACCCCGTTGCAAAGCTGCTTGTGTGCTGAAGAAGCAGAGCACTAGCTTTCCCTGCTGCTCCTTCTGCCGTGTGAGCAGATGCCACTGTTCATTCTGTGCTGTGTTCCTGCACAGCAGAGAGCAGGCTCTGGACTGATTCCATTCAAATGCTTTTCCTGTATGAATGTGAGCAGTGAAAGCAACGATGGAGGCACCAATGTAAAAGGGATTGTGTGCTGAACATGTCCAGCACCAGCTTTCAATCCTGGCTCTTCTGCTGTGGGAGCAGAGGCCAAACGTTCGTGCTGTACTAACTGTGCTGCTGGGCAGCTGAGAGACACCACCTGAGAATTTGGATTCAAATGGACTTTTAGGTATGAAACCGAGGAGAGACTGCAATGATGGTGACCCCGTTGCAAAGCTGCTTGTGTGCTGAAGAAGCAGAGCACTAGCTTTCCCTGCTGCTCCTTCTACCTTGTGAGCAGATGCCACTGTTCATTCTGTGCTGACTGTGTTGCTGCGCAGCAGAGAGCAGCCTCTGGACTGATTCCATTCAAATGCTTTTCCTGTATGAATGTGAGCAGTGAAAGCAACGATGGAGGCACCAATGTAAAGGTGATTGTGTGCTGAACAGGTCCAGCACCAGCTTTCAATCCTGGCTCTTCTGCTGTGGGAGCAGAGGCCAAACGTTCGTGCTGTACTCACTGTGCTGCTGGGCAGCTGAGAGACACCACCTGAGAATTTGGATTCAAATGGACTTTTAGGTATGAACCCGAGGAGAGACTGCAATGATGGTGACCCCTTTGCAAAGCTGCTTGTGTGCTGAAGAAGCAGAGCACTTGCTTTCCCTGCTGCTCCTTCTGACGTGTGAGCAGATGCCACTGTTCATTCTGTGCTGACTGTGTTCCTGCACAGCAGAGAGCAGGCTCTGGACTGATTCCATTCAAATGCTTTTCCTGTATGAAAGTGAGCAGTGAAAGCAACGATGGAGGCACCAATGTAAAGGGGATTGTGTGCTGAACAGGTCCAGCACCAGCTTTCAATCCTGGCTCTTCTGCTGTGGGAGCAGAGGCCAAACGTTCGTGCTGTACTAACTGTGCTGCTGGGCAGCTGAGAGACACCACCTGAGAATTTGGATTCAAATGGACTTTTAGGTATGAAACCGAGGAGAGACTGCAATGATGGTGACCCCGTTGCAAAGCTGCTTGTGTGCTGAAGAAGCAGAGCACTAGCTTTCCCTGCTGCTCCTTCTGCCGTGTGAGCAGATGCCACTGTTCATTCTGTGCTGTGTTGCTGACAGCAGGGAGCAGGCTCTGGACGGATTCTATTCAAATGCTTTTCCTGTATGAGTGTTAGCAGTGAAAGCAACGATGGAGGCACCAATGTAAAGGGGATTGTGTGCTGAACAGGTCCAGCACCAGCTTTCAATCCTGGCTCTTTTGCTGTGGGAGCAGATGCCAAACGTTCGTGCTGTACTCACTGTGCTGCTGGGCAGCTGAGAGACACCACCTGAGAATTCGGATTCAAATGGACTTTTAGGTATGAAGACGAGGAGAGACTGCAATGATGGTGACCCCGTTGCAAAGCTGCTTGTGTGCTGAAGAAGCAGAGCACTAGCTTTCCCTGCTGCTCCTTCTGCCGTGTGAGCAGATGCCACTGTTCATTCTGTGCTGACTGTGTTGCTGCGCAGCAGAGAGCAGCCTCTGGACTGATTCCATTCAAATGCTTTTCCTGTATGAATGTGAGCAGTGAAAGCAACGATGGAGGCACCAATGTAAAGGGGATTGTGTGCTGAACAGGTCCAGCACCAGCTTTCAATCCTGGCTCTTCTGCTGTGGGAGCAGAGGCCAAACGTTCGTGCTGTACTCACTGTGCTGCTGGGCAGCTGAGAGACACCACCTGAGAATTTGGATTCAAATGGACTTTTAGGTATGAACCCGAGGAGAGACTGCAATGATGGTGACCCCGTTGCAAAGCTGCTTGTGTGCTGAAGAAGCAGAGCACTAGCTTTCCCTGCTGCTCCTTCTGCCGTGTGAGCAGATGCCACTGTTCATTCTGTGCTGACTGTGTTGCGGCGCAGCATAGAGCAGCCTTTGAACTGATTCCATTCAAATGCTTTTCCTGTATGAATGTGAGCAGTGAAAGCAACGATGGAGGCACCAATGTAAAGGTGATTGTGTGCTGAATAGGTCCAGCACCAGCTTTCAATCCTGGCTCTTCTGCTGTGGGAGCAGAAGCCAAACGTTCGTGCTGTCCTCACTGTGCTGCTGGGCAGCTGAGAGACACCACCTGAGAATTTGGATTCAAATGGACTTTTAGGTATGAAACCGAGGAGAGACTGCAATGATGGTGACCCCGTTGCAAAGCTGCTTGTGTGCTGAAGAAGCAGAGCACTAGTTTTCCCTGCTGCTCCTTCTGCCGTGTGAGCAGATGCCACTGTTCATTCTGTGCTGTGTTGCTGCCAGCAGGGAGCAGGCTCTGGACGGATTCTATTCAAATGCTTTTCCTGTATGAGTGTTAGCAGTGAAAGCCACGATGGAGGCACCAATGTAAAGGGGATTGTGTGCTGAACAGGTCCAGCACCAGCTTTCAATCCTGGCTCTTCTGCTGTGGGAGCAGAGGCCAAACGTTCGTGCTGTACTCACTGTGCTGCTGGGCAGCTGAGAGACACCACCTGAGAATTTGGATTCAAATGGACTTTTAGGTATGAAACCGAGGAGAGACTGCAATGATGGTGACCCCGTTGCAAAGCTGCTTGTGTGCTGAAGAAGCAGAGCACTAGCTTTCCCTGCTGGTCCTTCTGCCGTGTGAGCAGATGCCACTGTTCATTCTGTGCTGACTGTGTTGCTGCGCAGCAGAGAGCAGCCTCTGGACTGATTCCATTCAAATGCTTTTCCTGTATGAAAGTGAGCAGTGAAAGCAACGATGAATGCACCAATGTAAAAGGGATTGTGTGCTGAACAGGTCCAGCAGCAGCTTTCAATCCTGGCTCTTCTGCTGTGGGAGCAGAGGCCAAACGTTCGTGCTGTACTAACTGTGCTGCTGGGCAGCTGAGAGACACCACCTGAGAATTTGTATTCAAATGGACTTTTAGGTATGAAACCGAGGAGAGACTGCAATGATGGTGACCCCGTTGCAAAGCTTCTTGTGTGCTGAAGAAGCAGAGCACTAGCTTTCCCTGCTGCTCCTTCTGCCGTGTGAGCAGATGCCACTGTTCATTCTGTGCTGTGTTGCTGCCAGCAGGGAGCAGGCTCTGGACTGATTCTATTCAAATGCTTTTCCTGTACGAGTGTTAGCAGTGAAAGCAACGATGGATGCACCAATGTAAAGGGGATTGTGTGCTGAACAGGTCCAGCACCAGCTTTCAATCCTTGCTCTTCTGCTGTGGGAGCAGATGCCAAACGTTCGTGCTGTACTCACTGTGCTGCTGGGCAGCTGAGACCACTTGAGAATTTGGATTCAAATGGACTTTTAGGTATGAAGCCGGGGAGGGACTGCAATGATGGTGACCCCGTTGCAAAGCTGCTTGTGTGCTGAAGAAGCCCAGCACTAGCTTTCCCTGCTGCTCCTTCTGCCATGTGAGCAGATGCCACTGTTCATTCTATGCTGACTGTGTTGCAGCGCAGCAGAGAGCAGCCTCTGGACTGATTCCATTCAAATGCTTTTCCTGTATGAAAGTGAGCAGTGAAAGCAACGATGGAGGCACCAATGTAAAGGGGATTGTGTGCTGAACAGGTCCAGCACCAGCTTTCAATCCTGGCTCTTCTGCTGTGGGAGCAGAGGCCAAACGTTCGTGCTGTACTCACTGTGCTGTTGGGCAGCTGAGCGACACACCTGAGAATTCGGATTCAAATGGACTTTTAGGTATGAAGACGAGGAGAGACTGCAATGATGGTGACCCCGTTGCAAAGCTGCTTGTGTGCTGAAGAAGCAGAGCACTAGCTTTCCCTGCTGCTCCTTCTGCCGTGTGAGCAGATGCCACTGTTCATTCTGTGCTGACTGTGTTGCTGCGCAGCAGAGAGCAGCCTCTGGACTGATTCCATTCAAATGCTTTTCCTGTATGAATGTGAGCAGTGAAAGCAACGATGGAGGCACCAATGTAAAGGGGATTGTGTGCTGAACAGGTCCAGCACCAGCTTTCAATCCTGGCTCTTCTGCTGTGGGAGCAGAGGCCAAACGTTCGTGCTGTACTAACTGTGCTGCTGGGCAGCTGAGAGACACCACGTGAGAATTTGGATTCAAATGGACTTTTAGGTATGAAACCGAGGAGAGACTGCAATGATGGTGACCCCGTTGCAAAGCTGCTTGTGTGCTGAAGAAGCAGAGCACTAGCTTTCCCTGCTGCTCCTTCTGCCGTGTGAGCAGATGCCACTGTTCATTCTGTGCTGACTGTGTTGCTGCGCAGCAGAGAGCAGCCTCTGGACTGATTCCATTCAAATGCTTTTCCTGTATGAATGTGAGCAGTGAAAGCAACGATGGAGGCACCAATGTAAAGGGGATTGTGTGCTGAACAGGTCCAGCACCAGCTTTCAATCCTGGCTCTTCTGCTGTGGGAGCAGAGGCCAAACGTTCGTGCTGTACTCACTGTGCTGCTGGGCAGCTGAGAGACACCACCTGAGAATTTGGATTCAAATGGACTTTTAGGTATGAAACCGAGGAGAGACTGCAATGATGGTGACCCCGTTGCAAAGCTGCTTGTGTGCTGAAGAAGCAGAGCACTAGCTTTCCCTGCTGCTCCTTCTGCCGTGTGAGCAGATGCCACTGTTCATTCTGTGCTGACTGTGTTGCGGCGCAGCATAGAGCAGCCTTTGAACTGAATCCATTCAAATGCTTTTCCTGTATGAAAGTGAGCAGTGAAAGCAACGATGGAGGCACCAATGTAAAGGTGATTGTGTGCTGAACAGGTCCAGCACCAGCTTTCAATCCTGGCTCTTCTGCTGTGGGAGCAGAGGCCAAACGTTCGTGCTGTCCTCACTGTGCTGCTGGGCAGCTGAGAGACACCACCTGAGAATTTGGATTCAAATGGACTTTTAGGTATGAAACCGAGGAGACACTGCAATGATGGTGACCCCGTTGCAAAGCTGCTTGTGTGCTGAAGAAGCAGAGCACTAGCTTTCCCTGCTGCTCCTTCTGCCGTGTGAGCAGATGCCACTGTTCATTCTGTGCTGTGTTGCTGCCAGCAGGGAGCAGGCTCTGGACGGATTCTATTCAAATGCTTTTCCTGTATGAGTGTTAGCAGTGAAAGCAACGATGGAGGCACCAATGTAAAGGGGATTGTGTGCTGAACAGGTCCAGCACCAGCTTTCAATCCTGGCTCTTCTGCTGTGGGAGCAGAGGCCAAACGTTCGTGCTGTACTCACTGTGCTGCTGGGCAGCTGAGCGACACACCTGAGAATTCGGATTCAAATGGACTTTTAGGTATGAAACCGAGGAGAGACTGCAATGATGGTGACCCCGTTGCAAAGCTGCTTGTGTGCTGAAGAAGCAGAGCACTAGCTTTCCCTGCTGCTCCTTCTGCCGTGTGAGCAGATGCCACTGTTCATTCTGTGCTGACTGTGTTGCTGCGCAGCAGAGAGCAGCCTCTGGACTGATTCCATTCAAATGCTTTTCCTGTAAGAATGTGAGCAGTGAAAGCAACGATGGAGGCACCAATGTAAAGGGGATTGTGTGCTGAACAGGTCCAGCACCAGCTTTCAATCCTGGCTCTTCTGCTGTGGGAGCAGAGGCCAAACGTTCGTGCTGTACTAACTGTGCTGCTGGGCAGCTGAGAGACACCACCTGAGAATTTGGATTCAAATGGACTTTTAGGTATGAACCCGAGGAGAGACTGCAATGATGGTGACCCCGTTGCAAAGCTGCTTGTGTGCTGAAGAAGCAGAGCACTAGCTTTCCCTGCTGGTCCTTCTGCCGTGTGAGCAGATGCCACTGTTCATTCTGTGCTGACTGTGTTGCTGCGCAGCAGAGAGCAGCCTCTGGACTGATTCCATTCAAATGCTTTTCCTGTATGAATGTGAGCAGTGAAAGCAACGATGGAGGCACCAATGTAAAGGTGATTGTGTGCTGAACAGGTCCAGCACCAGCTTTCAATCCCGGCTCTTCTGCTGTGGAAGCAGAGGCCAAACGTTCGTGCTGTACTAACTGTGCTGCTGGGCAGCTGAGAGACACCACCTGAGAATTGGGATTCAAATGGACTTTTAGGTATGAAACCGAGGAGAGACTGCAATGATGGTGACCCCGTTGCAAAGCTGCTTGTGTGCTGAAGAAGCAGAGCACTAGCTTTCCCTGCTGCTCCTTCTGCCGTGTGAGCAGATGCCACTGTTCATTCTGTGCTGTGTTGCTGCCAGCAGGGAGCAGGCTCTGGACGGATTCTATTCAAATGCTTTTCCTGTATGAGTGTTAGCAGTGAAAGCAACGATGGAGGCACCAATGTAAAGGGGATTGTGTGCTGAACAGGTCCAGCACCAGCTTTCAATCCTGGCTCTTCTGCTGTGGGAGCAGATGCCAAACGTTCGTGCTGTACTCACTCTGCTGCTGGGCAGCTGAGCGACACCACCTGAGAATTCGGATTCAAATGGACTTTTAGGTATGAAACCGAGGAGAGACTGCAATGATGGTGACCCCGTTGCAAAGCTGCTTGTGTGCTGAAGAAGCAGAGCACTAGCTTTCCCTGCTGCTCCTTCTGCCGTGTGAGCAGATGCCACTGTTCATTCTGTGCTGACTGTGTTGCCTACAGCAGAGAGCAGCCTCTGGACTGATTCCATTCAAATGCTTTTCCTGTATGAATGTGAGCAGTGAAAGCAACGATGGAGGCACCAATGTAAAGGTGATTGTGTGCTGAACAGGTCCAGCACCAGCTTTCAATCCTGGCTCTTCTGCTGTGGGGAGCAGAGGCCAAACGTTCGTGCTGTACTAACTGTGCTGCTGGGCAGCTGAGAGACACCACCTGAGAATTTGAATTCAAATGGACTTTTAGGTATGAAACCGAGGAGAGACTGCAATGATGGTGACCCCGTTGCAAAGCTTCTTGTGTGCTGAAGAGACACAGCACTAGCTTTCCCTGCTGCTCCTTCTGCCGTGTGAGCAGATGCCACTGTTCATTCTGTGCTGTGTTGCTGCCAGCAGGGAGCAGGCTCTGGACTGATTCTATTCAAATGCTTTTCCTGTATGAGTGTTAGCAGTGAAAGCAACGATGGAGGCACCAATGTAAAGGTGATTGTGTGCTGAACAGGTCCAGCACCAGCTTTCAATCCTGGCTCTTCTGCTGTGGGAGCAGATGCCAAACGTTCGTGCTGTACTCACTGTGCTGCTGGGCAGCTGAGACCACCTGAGAATTTGGATTCAAATGGACTTTTAGGTATGAAACCGAGGAGAGACTGCAATGATGGTGACCCCGTTGCAAAGCTGCTTGTGTGCTGAAGAAGCAGAGCACTAGCTTTCCCTGCTGCTCCTTCTGCCGTGTGAGCAGATGCCACTGTTCATTCTGTGCTGACTGTGTTCCTGCGCAGCAGAGAGCAGGCTCTGGACTGATTCCATTCAAATGCTTTTCCTGTATGAATGTGAGCAGTGAAAGCAACGATGGAGGCACCAATGTAAAGGGGATTGTGTGCAGAACAGGTCCAGCACCAGCTTTCAATCCTGGCTCTTCTGCTGTGGGAGCAGAGGCCAAACGTTCGTGCTGTACTAACTGTGCTGCTGGGCAGCTGAGAGACACCACCTGAGAATTTTATTCAAATGGACTTTTAGGTATGAAGCCGAGGAGAGACTGCAATGATGGTGACCCCGTTGCAAAGTTGCTTGTGTGCTGAAGAAGCAGAGCACTAGCTTTCCCTGCTGCTCCTTCTGCCGTGTGAGCAGATGCCACTGTTCATTCTGTGCTGACTGTGTTGCTGCGCAGCAGAGAGCAGCCTCTGGACTGATTCCATTCAAATGCTTTTCCTGTATGAATGTGAGCAGTGAAAGCAACGATGGAGGCACCAATGTAAAGGGGATTGTGTTCTGAACAGGTCCAGCACCAGCTTTCAATCCTGGCTCTTGTGCTGTGGGAGCAGAGGCCAAACGTTCGTGCTGTCCTCACTGTGCTGCTGGGCAGCTGAGAGACACCACCTGAGAATTGGGATACAAATGGACTTTTAGGTATGAAACCGAGGAGAGACTGCAATGATGGTGACCCCGTTGCAAAGCTGCTTGTGTGCTGAAGAAGCAGAGCACTAGCTTTCCCTGCTGCTCCTTCTGCCGTGTGAGCAGATGCCACTGTTCATTCTGTGCTGTGTTGCTGCCAGCAGGGAGCAGGCTCTGGACGGATTCTATTCAAATGCTTTTCCTGTTTGAGTGTTAGCAGTGAAAGCAACGATGGAGGCACCAATGTAAAGGGGATTGTGTGCTGAACAGGTCCAGCACCAGCTTTCAATCCTGGCTCTTTTGCTGTCGGAGCAGATGCCAAACGTTCGTGCTGTACTAACTGTGCTGCTGGGCAGCTGAGCGACACCACCTGAGAATTCGGATTCAAATGGACTTTTAGGTATGAAACCGAGGAGAGACTGCAATGATGGTGACCCCGTTGCAAAGCTGCTTGTGTGCTTAAGAAGCAGAGCACTAGCTTTCCCTGCTGCTCCTTCTGCCGTGTGAGCAGATGCCACTGTTCATTCTGTGCTGTGTTGCCTACAGCAGAGAGCAGCCTCTGGACTGATTCCATTCAAATGCTTTTCCTGTATGAATGTGAGCAGTGAAAGCAACGATGGAGGCACCAATGTAAAGGTGATTGTGTGCTGAACAGGTCCAGCACCAGCTTTCAATCCTGGCTCTTCTGCTGTGGGAGCAGAGGCCAAACGTTCGTGCTGTACTAACTGTGCTGCTGGGCAGCTGAGAGACACCACCTGAGAATTTGGATTCAAATGGACTTTTAGGTATGAAACCGAGGAGAGACTGCAATGATGGTGACCCCGTTGCAAAGCTGCTTGTGTGCTGAAGAAGCAGAGCACTAGCTTTCCCTGCTGCTCCTTCTACCTTGTGAGCAGATGCCGCTGTTCATTCTGTGCTGACTGTGTTGCTGCGCAGCAGAGAGCAGCCTCTGGACTGATTCCATTCAAATGCTTTTCCTGTATGAATGTGAGCAGTGAAAGCAACGATGGAGGCACCAATGTAAAGGGGATTGTGTGCTGAACAGGTCCAGCACCAGCTTTCAATCCTGGCTCTTCTGCTGTGGGAGCAGAGGCCAAACGTTCGTGCTGTACTAACTGTGCTGCTGGGCAGCTGAGAGACACCACCTGAGAATTTGGATTCAAATGGACTTTTAGGTATGAAACCGAGGAGAGACTGCAATGATGGTGACCCCGTTGCAAAGCTGCTTGTGTGCTGAAGAAGCAGAGCACTAGCTTTCCCTGCTGCTCCTTCTACCTTGTGAGCAGATGCCACTGTTCATTCTGTGCTGACTGTGTTGCTGCGCAGCAGAGAGCAGCCTCTGGACTGATTCCATTCAAATGCTTTTCCTGTATGAATGTGAGCAGTGAAAGCAACGATGGAGGCACCAATGTAAAGGTGATTGTGTGCTGAACAGGTCCAGCACCAGCTTTCAATCCTGGCTCTTCTGCTGTGGGAGCAGAGGCCAAACGTTCGTGCTGTACTCACTGTGCTGCTGGGCAGCTGAGAGACACCACCTGAGAATTTGGATTCAAATGGACTTTTAGGTATGAACCCGAGGAGAGACTGCAATGATGGTGACCCCGTTGCAAAGCTGCTTGTGTGCTGAAGAAGCAGAGCACTAGCTTTCCCTGCTGCTCCTTCTGACGTGTGAGCAGATGCCACTGTTCATTCTGTGCTGACTGTGTTCCTGCACAACAGAGAGCAGGCTCTGGACTGATTCCATTCAAATGCTTTTCCTGTATGAATGTGCGCAGTGAAAGCATCGATGGAGGCACCAATGTAAAGGGGATTGTGTGCTGAACAGGTCCAGCACCAGCTTTCAATCCTGGCTCTTCTGCTGTGGGAGCAGAGGCCAAACGTTCGTGCTGTACTAACTGTGCTGCTGGGCAGCTGAGAGACACCACCTGAGAATTTGGATTCAAATGGACTTTTAGGTATGAAACCGAGGAGAGACTGCAATGATGGTGACCCCGTTGCAAAGCTGCTTGTGTGCTGAAGAAGCAGAGCACTAGCTTTCCCTGCTGCTCCTTCTGCCGTGTGAGCAGATGCCACTGTTCATTCTGTGCTGTGTTGCTGACAGCAGGGAGCAGGCTCTGGACGGATTCTATTCAAATGCTTTTCCTGTATGAGTGTTAGCAGTGAAAGCAACGATGGAGGCACCAATGTAAAGGGGATTGTGTGCTGAACAGGTCCAGCACCAGCTTTCAATCCTGGCTCTTCTGCTGTGGGAGCAGAGGCCAAACGTTCGTGCTGTACTCACTGTGCTGCTGGGCAGCTGAGAGACACCACCTGAGAATTTGGATTCAAATGGACTTTTAGGTATGAACCCGAGGAGAGACTGCAATGATGGTGACCCCTTTGCAAATCTGCTTGTGTGCTGAAGAAGCAGAGCACTAGCTTTCCCTGCTGCTCCTTCTGACGTGTGAGCAGATGCCACTGTTCATTCTGTGCTGACTGTGTTCCTGCACAACAGAGAGCAGGCTCTGGACTGATTCCATTCAAATGCTTTTCCTGTATGAATGTGAGCAGTGAAAGCAACGATGGAGGCACCAATGTAAAGGGGATTGTGTGCTGAACAGGTCCAGCACCAGCTTTCAATCCTGGCTCTTCTGCTGTGGGAGCAGAGGCCAAACGTTCGTGCTGTCCTCACTGTGCTGCTGGGCAGCTGAGAGACACCACCTGAGAATTGGGATTCAAATGGACTTTTAGGTATGAAACCGAGGAGAGACTGCAATGATGGTGACCCCGTTGCAAAGCTGCTTGTGTGCTGAAGAAGCAGAGCACTAGCTTTCCCTGCTGCTCCTTCTGCCGTGTGAGCAGATGCCACTGTTCATTCTGTGCTGTGTTGCTGCCAGGAGGGAGCAGGCTCTGGACGGATTCTATTCAAATGCTTTTCCTGTATGAGTGTTAGCAGTGAAAGCAACGATGGAGGCACCAATGTAAAGGGGATTGTGTGCTGAACAGGTCCAGCACCAGCTTTCAATCCTGGCTCTTTTGCTGTGGGAGCAGATGCCAAACGTTCGTGCTGTACTCACTGTGCTGCTGGGCAGCTGAGCGACACCACCTGAGAATTCGGATTCAAATGGACTTTTAGGTATGAAACCGAGGAGAGACTGCAATGATGGTGACCCCGTTGCAAAGCTGCTTGTGTGCTTAAGAAGCAGAGCACTAGCTTTCCCTGCTGCTCCTTCTGCCGTGTGAGCAGATGCCACTGTTCATTCTGTGCTGACTGTGTTGCCTACAGCAGAGAGCAGCCTCTGGACTGATTCCATTCAAATGCTTTTCCTGTATGAATGTGAGCAGTGAAAGCAACGATGGAGGCACCAATGTAAAGGTGATTGTGTGCTGAACAGGTCCAGCACCAGCTTTCAATCCTGGCTCTTCTGCTGTGGGAGCAGAGGCCAAACGTTCGTGCTGTACTAACTGTGCTGCTGGGCAGCTGAGAGACACCACCTGAGAATTTGAATTCAAATGGACTTTTAGGTATGAAACCGAGGAGAGACTGCAATGATGGTGACCCCGTTGCAAAGCTTCTTGTGTGCTGAAGAGACACAGCACTAGCTTTCCCTGCTGCTCCTTCTGCCGTGTGAGCAGATGCCACTGTTCATTCTGTGCTGTGTTGCTGCCAGCAGGGAGCAGGCTCTGGACTGATTCTATTCAAATGCTTTTCCTGTATGAGTGTTAGCAGTGAAAGCAACGATGGAGGCACCAATGTAAAGGTGATTGTGTGCTGAATAGGTCCAGCACCAGCTTAAAATCCTGGCTCTTCTGCTGTGGGAGCAGATGCCAAACGTTCGTGCTGTACTCACTCTGCTGCTGGGCAGCTGAGACCACCTGAGAATTTGGATTCAAATGGACTTTTAGGTATGAAACCGAGGAGAGACTGCAATGATGGTGACCCCGTTGCAAAGCTGCTTGTGTGCTGAAGAAGCAGAGCACTAGCTTTCCCTGCTGCTCCTTCTGCCGTGTGAGCAGATGCCACTGTTCATTCTGTGCTGACTGTGTTCCTGCACAGCAGAGAGCAGGCTCTGGACTGATTCCATTCAAATGCTTTTCCTGTATGAATGTGAGCAGTGAAAGCAACGATGGAGGCACCAATGTAAAGGGGATTGTGTGCAGAACAGGTCCAGCACCAGCTTTCAATCCTGGCTCTTCTGCTGTGGGAGCAGAGGCCAAACGTTCGTGCTGTACTAACTGTGCTGCTGGGCAGCTGAGAGACACCACCTGAGAATTTGGATTCAAATGGACTTTTAGGTATGAAGCCGAGGAGAGACTGCAATGATGGTGACCCCGTTGCAAAGCTGCTTGTGTGCTGAAGAAGCAGAGCACTAGCTTTCCCTGCTGCTCCTTCTGCCGTGTGAGCAGATGCCACTGTTCATTCTGTGCTGACTGTGTTGCTGCGCAGCAGAGAGCAGCCTCTGGACTGATTCCATTCAAATGCTTTTCCTGTATGAATGTGAGCAGTGAAAGCAACGATGGAGGCACCAATGTAAAGGGGATTGTGTTCTGAACAGGTCCAGCACCAGCTTTCAATCCTGGCTCTTGTGCTGTGGGAGCAGAGGCCAAACGTTCGTGCTGTCCTCACTGTGCTGCTGGGCAGCTGAGAGACACCACCTGAGAATTGGGATACAAATGGACTTTTAGGTATGAAACCGAGGAGAGACTGCAATGATGGTGACCCCGTTGCAAAGCTGCTTGTGTGCTGAAGAAGCAGAGCACTAGCTTTCCCTGCTGCTCCTTCTGCCGTGTGAGCAGATGCCACTGTTCATTCTGTGCTGTGTTGCCTACAGCAGAGAGCAGCCTCTGGACTGATTCCATTCAAATGCTTTTCCTGTATGAATGTGAGCAGTGAAAGCAACGATGGAGGCACCAATGTAAAGGTGATTGTGTGCTGAACAGGTCCAGCACCAGCTTTCAATCCTGGCTCTTCTGCTGTGGGAGCAGAGGCCAAACGTTCGTGCTGTACTAACTGTGCTGCTGGGCAGCTGAGAGACACCACCTGAGAATTTGGATTCAAATGGACTTTTAGGTATGAAACCGAGGAGAGACTGCAATGATGGTGACCCCGTTGCAAAGCTGCTTGTGTGCTGAAGAAGTAGAGCACTAGCTTTCCCTGCTGCTCCTTCTACCTTGTGAGCAGATGCCGCTGTTCATTCTGTGCTGACTGTGTTGCTGCGCAGCAGAGAGCAGCCTCTGGACTGATTCCATTCAAATGCTTTTCCTGTATGAATGTGAGCAGTGAAAGCAACGATGGAGGCACCAATGTAAAGGGGATTGTGTGCTGAACAGGTCCAGCACCAGCTTTCAATCCTGGCTCTTCTGCTGTGGGAGCAGAGGCCAAACGTTCGTGCTGTACTAACTGTGCTGCTGGGCAGCTGAGAGACACCACCTGAGAATTTGGATTCAAATGGACTTTTAGGTATGAAACCGAGGAGAGACTGCAATGATGGTGACCCCGTTGCAAAGCTGCTTGTGTGCTGAAGAAGCAGAGCACTAGCTTTCCCTGCTGCTCCTTCTACCTTGTGAGCAGATGCCACTGTTCATTCTGTGCTGACTGTGTTGCTGCGCAGCAGAGAGCAGCCTCTGGACTGATTCCATTCAAATGCTTTTCCTGTATGAATGTGAGCAGTGAAAGCAACGATGGAGGCACCAATGTAAAGGTGATTGTGTGCTGAACAGGTCCAGCACCAGCTTTCAATCCTGGCTCTTCTGCTGTGGGAGCAGAGGCCAAACGTTCGTGCTGTACTCACTGTGCTGCTGGGCAGCTGAGAGACACCACCTGAGAATTTGGATTCAAATGGACTTTTAGGTATGAACCCGAGGAGAGACTGCAATGATGGTGACCCCGTTGCAAAGCTGCTTGTGTGCTGAAGAAGCAGAGCACTAGCTTTCCCTGCTGCTCCTTCTGACGTGTGAGCAGATGCCACTGTTCATTCTGTGCTGACTGTGTTCCTGCACAACAGAGAGCAGGCTCTGGACTGATTCCATTCAAATGCTTTTCCTGTATGAATGTGCGCAGTGAAAGCATCGATGGAGGCACCAATGTAAAGGGGATTGTGTGCTGAACAGGTCCAGCACCAGCTTTCAATCCTGGCTCTTCTGCTGTGGGAGCAGAGGCCAAACGTTCGTGCTGTACTAACTGTGCTGCTGGGCAGCTGAGAGACACCACCTGAGAATTTGGATTCAAATGGACTTTTAGGTATGAAACCGAGGAGAGACTGCAATGATGGTGACCCCGTTGCAAAGCTGCTTGTGTGCTGAAGAAGCAGAGCACTAGCTTTCCCTGCTGCTCCTTCTGCCGTGTGAGCAGATGCCACTGTTCATTCTGTGCTGTGTTGCTGCCAGCAGGGAGCAGGCTCTGGACGGATTCTATTCAAATGCTTTTCCTGTATGAGTGTTAGCAGTGAAAGCAACGATGGAGGCACCAATGTAAAGGGGATTGTGTGCTGAACAGGTCCAGCACCAGCTTTCAATCCTGGCTCTTCTGCTGTGGGAGCAGAGGCCAAACGTTCGTGCTGTACTCACTGTGCTGCTGGGCAGCTGAGAGACACCACCTGAGAATTTGGATTCAAATGGACTTTTAGGTATGAACCCGAGGAGAGACTGCAATGATGGTGACCCCTTTGCAAATCTGCTTGTGTGCTGAAGAAGCAGAGCACTAGCTTTCCCTGCTGCTCCTTCTGACGTGTGAGCAGATGCCACTGTTCATTCTGTGCTGACTGTGTTCCTGCACAACAGAGAGCAGGCTCTGGACTGATTCCATTCAAATGCTTTTCCTGTATGAATGTGAGCAGTGAAAGCAACGATGGAGGCACCAATGTAAAGGGGATTGTGTGCTGAACAGGTCCATCACCAGCTTTCAATCCTGGCTCTTGTGCTGTGGGAGCAGAGGCCAAACGTTCGTGCTGTACTAACTGTGCTGCTGGGCAGCTGAGAGACACCACCTGAGAATTTGGATTCAAATGGACTTTTAGGTATGAAACCGAGGAGAGACTGCAATGATGGTGACCCCGTTGCAAAGCTGCTTGTGTGCTGAAGAAGCAGAGCACTAGCTTTCCCTGCTGCTCCTTCTGCCGTGTGAGCAGATGCCACTGTTCATTCTGTGCTGTGTTGCTGACAGCAGGGAGCAGGCTCTGGACGGATTCTATTCAAATGCTTTTCCTGTATGAGTGTTAGCAGTGAAAGCAACGATGGAGGCACCAATGTAAAGGGGATTGTGTGCTGAACAGGTCCAGCACCAGCTTTCAATCCTGGCTCTTTTGCTGTGGGAGCAGAGGCCAAACGTTCGTGCTGTACTCACTGTGCTGCTGGGCAGCTGAGAGACACCACCTGAGAATTCGGATTCAAATGGACTTTTAGGTATGAAACCGAGGAGAGACTGCAATGATGGTGACCCCGTTGCAAAGCTGCTTGTGTGCTGAAGAAGCAGAGCACTAGCTTTCCCTGCTGCTCCTTCTGCCGTGTGAGCAGATGCCACTGTTCATTCTGTGCTGACTGTGTTGCTGCGCAGCAGAGAGCAGACTCTGGACTGATTCCATTCAAATGCTTTTCCTGTATGAAAGTGAGTAGTGAAAGCAACGATGAATGCACCAATGTAAAAGGGATTGTGTGCTGAACAGGTCCAGCACCAGCTTTCAATCCTGGCTCTTCTGCTGTGGGAGCAGAGGCCAAACGTTCGTGCTGTACTAACTGTGCTGCTGGGCAGCTGAGAGACACCACCTGAGAATTTGGATTCAAATGGACTTTTAGGTATGAAACCGAGTAGAGACTGCAATGATGGTGACCCCGTTGCAAAGCTGCTTGTGTGCTGAAGAAGCAGAGCACTAGCTTTCCCTGCTGCTCCTTCTACCTTGTGAGCAGATGCCACTGTTCATTTGTGCTGACTGTGTTGCTGCGCAGCAGAGAGCAGCCTCTGGACTGATTCCATTCAAATGCTTTTCCTGTATGAATGTGAGCAGTGAAAGCAACGATGGAGGCACCAATGTAAAGGGGATTGTGTGCTGAACAGGTCCAGCACCAGCTTTCAATCCTGGCTCTTCTGCTGTGGGAGCAGAGGCCAAACGTTCGAGCTGTACTCACTGTGCTGCTGGGCAGCTGAGAGACACCACCTGAGAATTTGGATTCAAATGGACTTTTAGGTATGAAACCGAGGAGAGACTGCAATGATGGTGACCCCGTTGCAAAGCTGCTTGTGTGCTGAAGAAGCAGAGCACTAGCTTTCCCTGCTGCTCCTTCTGCCGTGTGAGCAGATGCTACTGTTCATTCTGTGCTGACTGTGTTGCTGCGCAGCAGAGAGCAGCCTCTGGACTGATTCCATTCAAATGCTTTTACTGTATGAAAGTGAGCAGTGAAAGCAACGATGAATGCACCAATGTAAAAGGGATTGTGTGCTGAACAGGTCCAGCACCAGCTTTCAATCCTGGCTCTTCTGCTGTGGGAGCAGATGCCAAACGTTCGTGCTGTACTAACTGTGCTGCTGGGCAGCTGAGAGACACCACCTGAGAATTTGGATTCAAATGGACTTTTAGGTAGGAAACCGAGGAGAGACTGCAATGATGGTGACCCCGTTGCAAAGCTGCTTGTGTGCTGAAGAAGCAGAGCACTAGCTTTCCCTGCTGGTCCTTCTGCCGTGTGAGCAGATGCCACTGTTCATTCTGTGCTGTGTTGCTGCGCAGCAGAGAGCAGCCTCTGGACTGATTCTATTCAAATGCTTTTCCTGTACGAGTGTTAGCAGTGAAAGCAACGATGGATGCACCAATGTAAAGGGGATTGTGTGCTGAACAGGTCCAGCACCAGCTTTCAATCCTGGCTCTTCTGCTGTGGGAGCAGATGCCAAACGTTCGTGCTGTACTCACTGTGCTGCTGGGCAGCTGAGACCGCTTGAGAATTTGGATCCAAATGGACTTTTAGGTATGAAACCGAGGAGAGACTGCAATGATGGTGACCCCGTTGCAAAGCTTCCTGTGTGCTGAAGAGACACAGCACTAGCTTTCCCTGCTGGTCCTTCTGCCGTGTGAGCAGATGCTACTGTTCATTCTGTGCTGACTGTGTTGCTGCGCAGCAGAGAGCAGCCTCTGAACTGATTCCATTCAAATGCTTTTCCTGTATGAAAGTGAGCAGTGAAAGTAACGATGAATGCACCAATGTAAAAGGGATTGTGTGCTGAACAGGTCCAGCACCAGCTTTCAATCCTGGCTCTTCTGCTGTGGGAGCAGAGGCCAAACGTTCGTGCTGTACTAACTGTGCTGCTGGGCAGCTGAGAGACACCACCTGAGAATTTGGATTCAAATGGACTTTTAGGTAGGAAACCGAGGAGAGACTGCAATGATGGTGACCCCGTTGCAAAGCTGCTTGTGTGCTGAAGAAGCAGAGCACTAGCTTTCCCTGCTGCTCCTACTACCGTGTGAGCAGATGCCACTGTTCATTCTGTGCTGACTGTGTTGCTGCGCAGCAGAGAGCAGGCTCTGGACTGATTCTATTCAAATGCTTTTCCTGTACGAGTGTTAGCAGTGAAAGCAACGATGGATGCACCAATGTAAAGGGGATTGTGTGCTGAACAGGTCCAGCACCAGCTTTCAATCCTTGCTCTTCTGCTGTGGGAGCAGATGCCAAACGTTCGTGCTGTACTCACTGTGCTGCTGGGCAGCTGAGAGACACCACCTGAGAATTTGGATTCAAATGGACTTTTAGGTATGAAACCGAGGAGAGACTGCAATGATGGTGACCCCGTTGCAAAGCTGCTTGTGTGCTGAAGAAGCCCAGCACTAGCTTTCCCTGCTGCTCCTTCTGCCGTGTGAGCAGATGCCACTGTTCATTCTGTGCTGACTGTGTTGCTGGCAGCAGAGAGCAGCCTCTGGACTGATTCCATTCAAATGCTTTTCCTGTATGAATGTGAGCAGTGAAAGCAACGATGGAGGCACCAATGTAAAGGGGATTGTGTGCTGAACAGGTCCAGCACCAGCTTTCAATCCTGGCTCTTCTGCTGTGGGAGCAGAGGCCAAACGTTCGTGCTGTACTCACTGTGCTGCTGGGCAGCTGAGAGACACCACCTGAGAATTTGGATTCAAATGGACTTTTAGGTATGAAACCGAGGAGAGACTGCAATGATGGTGACCCCGTTGCAAAGCTGCTTGTGTGCTGAAGAAGCCCAGCACTAGCTTTCCCTGCTGCTCCTTCTGCCGTGTGAGCAGATGTCACTGTTCATTCTGTGCTGACTGTGTTGCGGCGCAGCAGAGAGCAGCCTCTGGACTGATTCCATTCAAATGCTTTTCCTGTATGAAAGTGAGTAGTGAAAGCAACGATGAATGCACCAATGTAAAAGGGATTGTGTGCTGAACAGGTCCAGCACCAGCTTTCAATCCTGGCTCTTCTGCTGTGGGAGCAGAGGCCAAACGTTCGTGCTGTACTCACTGTGCTGCTGGGCAGCTGAGAGACACCACCTGAGAATTTGGATTCAAATGGACTTTTAGGTAGGAAACCGAGGAGAGACTGCAATGATGGTGACCCCGTTGCAAAGCTGCTTGTGTGCTGAAGAAGCAGAGCACTAGCTTTCCCTGCTGCTCCTTCTGCCGTGTGAGCAGATGCTACTGTTCATTCTGTGCTGACTGTGTTGCTGCGCAGCAGAGAGCAGCCTCTGGACTGATTCCATTCAAATGCTTTTCCTGTATGAAAGTGAGCAGTGAAAGCAACGATGAATGCACCAATGTAAAAGGGATTGTGTGCTGAACAGGTCCAGCACCAGCTTTCAATCCTGGCTCTTCTGCTGTGGGAGCAGAGGCCAAACGTTCGTGCTGTACTAACTGTGCTGCTGGGCAGCTGAGAGACACCACCTGAGAATTTGGATTCAAATGGACTTTTAGGTATGAACCCGAGGAGAGACTGCAATGATGGTGACCCCGTTGCAAAGCTGCTTGTGTGCTGAAGAAGCAGAGCACTAGCTTTCCCTGCTGCTCCTTCTGCCGTGTGAGCAGATGCCACTGTTCATTCTGTGCTGTGTTGCTGCGCAGCAGAGAGCAGCCTCTGGACTGATTCTATTCAAATGCTTTTCCTGTACGAGTGTTAGCAGTGAAAGCAACGATGGATGCACCAATGTAAAGGGGATTGTGTGCTGAACAGGTCCAGCACCAGCTTTCAATCCTTGCTCTTCTGCTGTGGGAGCAGAGGCCAAACGTTCGTGCTGTACTCACTGTGCTGCTGGGCAGCTGAGACCGCTTGAGAATTTGGATCCAAATGGACTTTTAGGTATGAAACCGAGGAGAGACTGCAATGATGGTGACCCCGTTGCAAAGCTTCCTGTGTGCTGAAGAGACACAGCACTAGCTTTCCCTGCTGGTCCTTCTGCCGTGTGACAGATGCCCCTGTTCATTCTGTGCTGTGTTGCTGCCAGCAGGGAGCAGGCTCTGGACTGATTCTATTCAAATGCTTTTCCTGTACGAGTGTTAGCAGTGAAAGCAACGATGGATGCACCAATGTAAAGGGGATTGTGTGCTGAACAGGTCCAGCACCAGCTTTCAATCCTTGCTCTTCTGCTGTGGGAGCAGAGGCCAAACGTTCGTGCTGTACTAACTGTGCTGCTGGGCAGCTGAGAGACACCACCTGAGAATTTGGATTCAAATGGACTTTTAGGTAGGAAACCGAGGAGAGACTGCAATGATGGTGACCTCGTTGCAAAGCTGCTTGTGTGCTGAAGAAGCAGAGCACTAGCTTTCCCTGCTGCTCCTACTACCGTGTGAGCAGATGCCACTGTACATTCTGTGCTGACTGTGTTGCTGCGCAGCAGAGAGCAGCCTCTGGACTGATTCCATTCAAATGCTTTTCCTGTATGAAAGTGAGCAGTGAAAGCAACGATGGAGGCACCAATGTAAAGGGGATTGTGTGCTGAACAGGTCCAGCACCAGCTTTCAATCCTGGCTCTTCTGCTGTGGGAGCAGAGGCCAAACGTTCGTGCTGTCCTCACTGTGCTGCTGGGCAGCTGAGAGACACCACCTGAGAATTTGGATTCAAATGGACTTTTAGGTATGAACCCGAGGAGAGACTGCAATGATGGTGACCCCGTTGCAAAGGTGCTTGTGTGCTGAAGAAGCAGAGCACTAGCTTTCCCTGCTGCTCCTTCTGCCGTGTGAGCAGATGCCCCTGTTCATTCTGTGCTGTGTTGCTGCCAGCAGGGAGCAGGCTCTACTCTGATTCTATTCAAATGCTTTTCCTGTATGAGTGTTAGCAGTGAAAGCAACGATGGAGGCACCAATGTAAAGGGGATTGTGTGCTGAACAGGTCCAGCACCAGCTTTCAATCCTGGCTCTTCTGCTGTGGGAGCAGATGCCAAACGTTCGTGCTGTACTCACTGTGCTGCTGGGCAGCTGAGCGACACCACCTGAGAATTCGGATTCCAATGGACTTTTAGGTATGAAGCCGAGGAGAGACTGCAATGATGGTGACCCCGTTGCAAAGCTGCTTGTGTGCTGAAGAAGCAGAGCACTAGCTTTCCCTGCTGCTCCTTCTGCCGTGTGAGCAGATGCCACTGTTCATTCTGTGCTGACTGTGTTGCTGCGCAGCAGAGAGCAGCCTCTGGACTGATTCCATTCAAATGCTTTTCCTGTATGAATGTGAGCAGTGAAAGCAACGATGGAGGCACCAATGTAAAGGTGATTGTGTGCTGAACAGGTCCAGCACCAGCTTTCAATCCTGGCTCTTCTGCTGTGGGAGCAGAGGCCAAACGTTCGTGCTGTACTAACTGTGCTGCTGGGCAGCTGAGAGACACCACCTGAGAATTTGGATTCAAATGGACTTTCAGGTAGGAAACCGAGGAGAGACTGCAATGATGGTGACCCCGTTGCAAAGCTTCTTGTGTGCTGAAGAGACACAGCACTAGCTTTCCCTGCTGGTCCTTCTGCCGTGTGAGCAGATGCCCCTGTTCATTCTGTGCTGTGTTGCTGCCAGCAGGGAGCAGGCTCTGGACTGATTCTATTCAAATGCTTTTCCTCTACGAGTTGTAGCAGTGAAAGCAACGATGGATGCACCAATGTAAAGGGGATTGTGTGCTGAACAGGTCCAGCACCAGCTTTCAATCCTTGCTCTTCTGCTGTGGGAGCAGATGCCAAACGTTCGTGCTGTACTCACTGTGCTGCTGGGCAGCTGAGACCGCTTGAGAATTTGGATTCAAATGGACTTTTAGGTATGAAACCGAGGAGAGACTGCAATGATGGTGACCCCGTTGCAAAGCTGCTTGTGTGCTGAAGAAGCAGAGCACTAGCTTTCCCTGCTGCTCCTTCTGCCGTGTGAGCAGATGCCACTGTTCATTCTGTGCTGTGTTCCTGCGCAGCAGAGTGCAGGCTCTGGACTGATTCCATTCAAATGCTTTTCCTGTATGAAAGTGAGCAGTGAAAGCAACGATGGAGGCACCAATGTAAAGGGGATTGTGTGCTGAACAGGTCCAGCACCAGCTTTCAATCCTGGCTCTTCTGCTGTGGGAGCAGAGGCCAAACGTTCGTGCTGTCCTCACTGTGCTGCTGGGCAGCTGAGAGACACCACCTGAGAATTTGGATTCAAATGGACTTTTAGGTATGAAACCGAGGAGAGACTGCAATGATGGTGACCCCGTTGCAAAGCTGCTTGTGTGCTGAAGAAGCAGAGCACTAGCTTTCCCTGCTGCTCCTTCTGCCGTGTGAGCAGATGCCCCTGTTCATTCTGTGCTGTGTTGCTGCCAGCAGGGAGCAGGCTCTACTCTGATTCTATTCAAATGCTTTTCCTGTATGAGTGTTAGCAGTGAAAGCAACGATGGAGGCACCAATGTAAAGGGGATTGTGTGCTGAACAGGTCCAGCACCAGCTTTCAATCCTGGCTCTTCTGCTGTGGGAGCAGAGGCCAAACGTTCGTGCTGTACTCACTGTGCTGCTGGGCAGCTGAGAGACACCACCTGAGAATTTGGATTCAAATGGACTTTTAGGTATGAAACCGAGGAGAGACTGCAATGATGGTGACCCCGTTGCAAAGCTGCTTGTGTGCTGAAGAAGCAGAGCACTAGCTTTCCCTGCTGCTCCTTCTGCCGTGTGAGCAGATGCTACTGTTCATTCTGTGCTGATTGTGTTGCTGCGCAGCAGAGAGCAGCCTCTGGACTGATTCCATTCAAATGCTTTTCCTGTATGAAAGTGAGCAGTGAAAGCAACGATGAATGCACCAATGTAAAAGGGGATTGTGTGCTGAACAGGTCCAGCAACAGCTTTCAATCCTGGCTCTTCTGCTGTGGGAGCAGATGCCAAACGTTCGTGCAGTACTCACTGTGCTGCTGGGCAGCTGAGACCGCTTGAGAATTTGGATTCAAATGGACTTTTAGGTATGAAACCGAGGAGAGACTGCAATGATGGTGACCCCGTTGCAAAGCTGCTTGTGTGCTGAAGAAGCAGAGCACTAGCTTTCCCTGCTGCTCCTTCTGCCGTGTGAGCAGATGCCACTGTTCATTCTGTGCTGACTGTGTTGCTGCGCAGCAGAGAGCAGGCTCTGGACTGATTCCATTCAAATGCTTTTCCTGAATGAAAGTGAGCAGTGAAAGCAACGATGGAGGCACCAATGTAAAGGGGATTGTGTGCTGAACAGGTCCAGCACCAGCTTTCAATCCTGGCTCTTCTGCTGTGGGAGCAGAGGCCAAACGTTCGTGCTGTACTAACTGTGCTGCTGGGCAGCTGAGAGACACCACCTGAGAATTTGGATTCAAATGGACTTTTAGGTATGAACCCGAGGAGAGACTGCAATGATGGTGACCCCGTTGCAAAGCTTCTTGTGTGCTGAAGAGACACAGCACTAGCTTTCCCTGCTGGTCCTTCTGCCGTGTGAGCAGATGCCCCTCTTCATTCTGTGCTGTGTTGCTGCCAGCAGGGAGCAGGCTCTGGACTGATTCTATTCAAATGCTTTTCCTGTACGAGTGTTAGCAGTGAAAGCAACGATGGAGGCACCAATGTAAAGGGGATTGTGTGCTGAACAGGTCCAGCACCAGCTTTCAATCCTGGCTCTTCTGCTGTGGGAGCAGATGCCAAACGTTCGTGCTGTACTCACTGTGCTGCTGGGCAGCTGAGACCGCTTGAGAATTTGGATCCAAATGGACTTTTAGGTATGAAACCGAGGAGAGACTGCAATGATGGTGACCCCGTTTCAAAGCTGCTTGTGTGCTGAAGAAGCAGAGCACTAGCTTTCCCTGCTGCTCCTTCTGCCGTGTGAGCAGATGCCACTGTTCATTCTGTGCTGACTGTGTTGCTGCGCAGCAGAGAGCAGCCTCTGGACTGATTCCATTCAAATGCTTTTCCTGAATGAAAGTGAGCAGTGAAAGCAACGATGGAGGCACCAATGTAAAGGTGATTGTGTGCTGAACAGGTCCAGCACCAGCTTTCAATCCTGGCTCTTCTGCTGTGGGAGCAGAGGCCAAACGTTCGTGCTGTCCTCACTGTGCTGCTGGGCAGCTGAGAGACACCACCTGAGAATTTGGATTCAAATGGACTTTTAGGTATGAAACCGAGGAGAGACTGCAATGATGGTGACCCCGTTGCAAAGCTGCTTGTGTGCTGAAGAAGCAGAGCACTAGCTTTCCCTGCTGCTCCTTCTGCCGTGTGAGCAGATGCCACTGTTCATTCTGTGCTGTGTTGCTGACAGCAGGGAGCAGGCTCTGGACGGATTCTATTCAAATGCTTTTCCTGTATGAGTGTTAGCAGTGAAAGCAACGATGGAGGCACCAATGTAAAGGGGATTGTGTGCTGAACAGGTCCAGCACCAGCTTTCAATCCTGGCTCTTCTGCTGTGGGAGCAGAGGCCAAACGTTCGTGCTGTACTCACTGTGCTGCTGGGCAGCTGAGAGACACCACCTGAGAATTTGGATTCAAATGGACTTTTAGGTATGAACCCGAGGAGAGACTGCAATGATGGTGACCCCTTTGCAAATCTGCTTGTGTGCTGAAGAAGCAGAGCACTAGCTTTCCCTGCTGCTCCTTCTGACGTGTGAGCAGATGCCACTGTTCATTCTGTGCTGACTGTGTTCCTGCACAACAGAGAGCAGGCTCTGGACTGATTCCATTCAAATGCTTTTCCTGTATGAATGTGAGCAGTGAAAGCAACGATGGAGGCACCAATGTAAAGGGGATTATGTGCTGAACAGGTCCATCACCAGCTTTCAATCCTGGCTCTTGTGCTGTGGGAGCAGAGGCCAAACGTTCGTGCTGTACTAACTGTGCTGCTGGGCAGCTGAGAGACACCACCTGAGAATTTGGATTCAAATGGACTTTTAGGTATGAAACCGAGGAGAGACTGCAATGATGGTGACCCCGTTGCAAAGCTGCTTGTGTGCTGAAGAAGCAGAGCACTAGCTTTCCCTGCTGCTCCTTCTGCCGTGTGAGCAGATGCCACTGTTCATTCTGTGCTGTGTTGCTGACAGCAGGGAGCAGGCTCTGGACGGATTCTATTCAAATGCTTTTCCTGTATGAGTGTTAGCAGTGAAAGCAACGATGGAGGCACCAATGTAAAGGGGATTGTGTGCTGAACAGGTCCAGCACCAGCTTTCAATCCTGGCTCTTTTGCTGTGGGAGCAGAGGCCAAACGTTCGTGCTGTACTCACTGTGCTGCTGGGCAGCTGAGAGACACCACCTGAGAATTCGGATTCAAATGGACTTTTAGGTATGAAACCGAGGAGAGACTGCAATGATGGTGACCCCGTTGCAAAGCTGCTTGTGTGCTGAAGAAGCAGAGCACTAGCTTTCCCTGCTGCTCCTTCTGCCGTGTGAGCAGATGCCACTGTTCATTCTGTGCTGACTGTGTTGCTGCGCAGCAGAGAGCAGGCTCTGGACTGATTCCATTCAAATGCTTTTCCTGAATGAAAGTGAGCAGTGAAAGCAACGATGGAGGCACCAATGTAAAGGGGATTGTGTGCTGAACAGGTCCAGCACCAGCTTTCAATCCTGGCTCTTCTGCTGTGGGAGCAGAGGCCAAACGTTCGTGCTGTACTAACTGTGCTGCTGGGCAGCTGAGAGACACCACCTGAGAATTTGGATTCAAATGGACTTTTAGGTATGAAACCGAGGAGAGACTGCAATGATGGTGACCCCGTTGCAAAGCTGCTTGTGTGCTGAAGAGACACAGCACTAGCTTTCCCTGCTGGTCCTTCTGCCGTGTGAGCAGATGCCCCTCTTCATTCTGTGCTGTGTTGCTGCCAGCAGGGAGCAGGCTCTGGACTGATTCTATTCAAATGCTTTTCCTGTACGAGTGTTAGCAGTGAAAGCAACGATGGAGGCACCAATGTAAAGGGGATTGTGTGCTGAACAGGTCCAGCACCAGCTTTCAATCCTGGCTCTTCTGCTGTGGGAGCAGATGCCAAACGTTCGTGCTGTACTCACTGTGCTGCTGGGCAGCTGAGACCGCTTGAGAATTTGGATCCAAATGGACTTTTAGGTATGAAACCGAGGAGAGACTGCAATGATGGTGACCCCGTTTCAAAGCTGCTTGTGTGCTGAAGAAGCAGAGCACTAGCTTTCCCTGCTGCTCTTCTACCTTGTGAGCAGATGCCACTGTTCATTCTGTGCTGACTGTGTTGCTGCGCAGCAGAGAGCAGCCTCTGGACTGATTCCATTCAAATGCTTTTCCTGTATGAAAGTGAGCAGTGAAAGCAACGATGAATGCACCAATGTAAAAGGGGATTGTGTGCTGAACAGGTCCAGCAACAGCTTTCAATCCTGGCTCTTCTGCTGTGGGAGCAGATGCCAAACGTTCGTGCAGTACTCACTGTGCTGCTGGGCAGCTGAGACCGCTTGAGAATTTGGATCCAAATGGACTTTTAGGTATGAAACCGAGGAGAGACTGCAATGATGGTGACCCCGTTTCAAAGCTGCTTGTGTGCTGAAGAAGCAGAGCACTAGCTTTCCCTGCTGCTCCTTCTGCCGTGTGAGCAGATGCCACTGTTCATTCTGTGCTGACTGTGTTGCTGCGCAGCAGGGAGCAGGCTCTGGACTGATTCCATTCAAATGCTTTTCCTGTATGAAAGTGAGCAGTGAAAGCAACGATGGGAGGCACCAATGTAAAAGGGATTGTGTGCTGAACAGGTCCAGCACCAGCTTTCAATCCTGGCTCTTCTGCTGTGGGAGCAGAGGCCAAACGTTCGTGCTGTACTAACTGTGCTGCTGGGCAGCTGAGAGACACCACCTGAGAATTTGGATTCAAATGGACTTTTAGGTATGAAACCGAGGAGAGACTGCAATGATGGTGACCCCGTTGCAAAGCTTCTTGTGTGCTGAAGAGACACAGCACTAGCTTTCCCTGCTGGTCCTTCTGCCGTGTGAGCAGATGCCCTGTTCATTCTGTGCTGTGTTGCTGCCAGCAGGGAGCAGGCTCTGGACTGATTCCATTCAAATGCTTTTCCTGTATGAAAGTGAGCAGTGAAAGCAACGATGGATGCACCAATGTAAAGGGGATTGTGTGCTGAACAGGTCCAGCACCAGCTTTCAATCCTTGCTCTTCTGCTGTGGGAGCAGTTGCCAAACGTTCGTGCAGTACTCACTGTGCTGCTGGGCAGCTGAGACCGCTTGAGAATTTGGATCCAAATGGACTTTTAGGTATGAACCCGAGGAGAGACTGCAATGATGGTGACCCCTTTGCAAAGCTGCTTGTGTGCTGAAGAAGCAGAGCACTAGCTTTCCCTGCTGCTCCTTCTGCCGTGTGAGCAGATGCCACTGTTCATTCTGTGCTGACTGTGTTGCTGCGCAGCAGAGAGCAGGCTCTGGACTGATTCCATTCAAATGCTTTTCCTGAATGAAAGTGAGCAGTGAAAGCAACGATGGAGGCACCAATGTAAAGGGGATTGTGTGCTGAACAGGTCCAGCACCAGCTTTCAATCCTGGCTCTTCTGCTGTGGGAGCAGAGGCCAAACGTTCGTGCTGTCCTCACTGTACTGCTGGGCAGCTGAGAGACACCACCTGAGAATTTGGATTCAAATGGACTTTTAGGTATGAAACCGAGGAGAGACTGCAATGATGGTGACCCCGTTGCAAAGCTGCTTGTGTGCTGAAGAAGCAGAGCACTAGCTTTCCCTGCTGCTTCTTCTCCCGTGTGAGCAGATGCTACTGTTCATTCTGTGCTGACTGTGTTGCTGCGCAGCAGGGAGCAGGCTCTGGACTGATTCCATTCAAATGCTTTTCCTGTATTAAAGTGAGCAGTGAAAGCAACGATGGAGGCACCAATGTAAAGGGGATTGTGTGCTGAACAGGTCCAGCACCAGCTTTCAATCCTGGCTCTTCTGCTGTGGGAGCAGAGGCCAAACGTTCGTGCTGTACTCACTGTACTGCTGGGCAGCTGAGAGACACCACCTGAGAATTTGGATTCAAATGGACTTTTAGGTATGAAACCGAGGAGAGACTGCAATGATGGTGACCCCGTTGCAAAGCTGCTTGTGTGCTGAAGAAGCAGAGCACTAGCTTTCCCTGCTGCGCCTTCTGCCGTGTGAGCAGATGCCCCTGTTCATTCTGTGCTGTGTTGCTGCCAGCAGGGAGCAGGCTCTGGACTGATTCTATTCAAATGCTTTTCCTGTATGAGTGTTAGCAGTGAAAGCAACGATGGAGGCACCAATGTAAAGGGGATTGTGTGCTGAACAGGTCCAGCACCAGCTTTCAATCCTGGCTCTTCTGCTGTGGGAGCAGATGCCAAACGTTCGTGCTGTACTCACTGTGCTGCTGGGCAGCCGAGCGACACCACCTGAGAATTCGGATTCAAATGGACTTTTAGGTATGAAGCCGCGGAGAGACTGCAATGATGGTGATCCCGTTGCAAAGCTGCTTGTGTGCTGAAGAAGCAGAGCACTAGCTTTCCCTGCTGCTCCTTCTGCCGTGTGAGCAGATGCCACTGTTCATTCTGTGCTGACTGTGTTGTTGCGCAGCAGAGAGCAGCCTCTGGACTGATTCCATTCAAATGCTTTTCCTGTATGAATGTGAGCAGTGAAAGCAACGATGGAGGCACCAATGTAAAGGTGATTGTGTGCTGAACAGGTCCAGCACCAGCTTTCCATCCTGTCTCTTCTGCTGTGGGAGCAGAGGCCAAACGTTCGTGCTGTACTCACTGTGCTGCTGGGCAGCTGAGAGACACCACCTGAGAATTTGGATTCAAATGGACTTTTAGGTATGAAACCGAGGAGAGACTGCAATGATGGTGACCCCGTTGCAAAGCTTCTTGTGTGCTGAAGAGACACAGCACTAGCTTTCCCTGCTGGTCCTTCTGCCGTGTGAGCAGATGCCCCTGTTCATTCTGTGCTGTGTTGCTGCCAGCAGGGAGCAGGCTCTGGACTGATTCCATTCAAATGCTTTTCCTGTATGAAAGTGAGCAGTGAAAGCAACGATGGATGCACCAATGTAAAGGGGATTGTGTGCTGAACAGGTCCAGCACCAGCTTTCAATCCTTGCTCTTCTGCTGTGGGAGCAGTTGCCAAACGTTCGTGCAGTACTCACTGTGCTGCTGGGCAGCTGAGACCGCTTGAGAATTTGGATTCAAATGGACTTTTAGGTATGAACCCGAGGAGAGACTGCAATGATGGTGACCCCGTTGCAAAGCTGCTTGTGTGCTGAAGAAGCAGAGCACTAGCTTTCCCTGCTGCTCCTTCTGCCGTGTGAGCAGATGCCACTGTTCATTCTGTGCTGACTGTGTTGCTGCGCAGCAGAGAGCAGGCTCTGGACTGATTCCATTCAAATGCTTTTCCTGAATGAAAGTGAGCAGTGAAAGCAACGATGGAGGCACCAATGTAAAGGGGATTGTGTGCTGAACAGGTCCAGCACCAGCTTTCAATCCTGGCTCTTCTGCTGTGGGAGCAGATGCCAAACGTTCGTGCTGTACTCACTGTGCTGCTGGGCAGCTGAGCGACACCACCTGAGAATTCGGATTCAAATGGACTTTTAGGTATGAAACCGAGGAGAGACTGCAATGATGGTGACCCCGTTGCAAAGCTTCTTGTGTGCTGAAGAGACACAGCACTAGCTTTCCCTGCTGGTACTTCTGCCGTGTGAGCAGATGCCACTGTTCATTCTGTGCTGTGTTGCTGCCAGCAGGGAGCAGGCTCTGGACTGATTCCATTCAAATGCTTTTCCTGTATGAAAGTGAGCAGTGAAAGCAACGATGGATGCACCAATGTAAAGGGGATTGTGTGCTGAACAGGTCCAGCACCAGCTTTCAATCCTTGCTCTTCTGCTGTGGGAGCAGAGGCCAAACGTTCGTGCAGTACTCACTGTGCTGCTGGGCAGCTGAGACCGCCTGAGAATTTGGATTCAAATGGACTTTTAGGTATGAACCCGAGGAGAGACTGCAATGATGGTGACCCCTTTGCAAAGCTGCTTGTGTGCTGAAGAAGCAGAGCACTAGCTTTCCCTGCTGCTCCTTCTGCCGTGTGAGCAGATGCCACTGTTCATTCTGTGCTGACTGTGTTGCTGCGCAGCAGAGAGCCGGCTCTGGACTGATTCCATTCAAATGCTTTTCCTGAATGAAAGTGAGCAGTGAAAGCAACGATGGAGGCACCAATGTAAAGGGGATTGTGTGCTGAACAGGTCCAGCACCAGCTTTCAATCCTGGCTCTTCTGCTGTGGGAGCAGAGGCCAAACGTTCGTGCTGTACTCACTGTACTGCTGGGCAGCTGAGAGACACCACCTGAGAATTTGGATTCAAATGGACTTTTAGGTATGAAACCGAGGAGAGACTGCAATGATGGTGACCCCGTTGCAAAGCTGCTTGTGTGCTGAAGAAGCAGAGCACTAGCTTTCCCTGCTGCTTCTTCTGCCGTGTGAGCAGATGCTACTGTTCATTCTGTGCTGACTGTGTTGCTGCGCAGCAGAGAGCAGGCTCTGGACTGATTCCATTCAAATGCTTTTCCTGTATGAAAGTGAGCAGTGAAAGCAACGATGGAGGCACCAATGTAAAGGGGATTGTGTGCTGAACAGGTCCAGCACCAGCTTTCAATCCTGGCTCTTCTGCTGTGGGAGCAGAGGCCAAACGTTCGTGCTGTACTCACTGTACTGCTGGGCAGCTGAGAGACACCACCTGAGAATTTGGATTCAAATGGACTTTTAGGTATGAAACCGAGGAGAGACTGCAATGATGGTGACCCCGTTGCAAAGCTGCTTGTGTGCTGAAGAAGCAGAGCACTAGCTTTCCCTGCTGCTCCTTCTGCCGTGTGAGCAGATGCCCCTGTTCATTCTGTGCTGTGTTGCTGCCAGCAGGGAGCAGGCTCTACTCTGATTCTATTCAAATGCTTTTCCTGTATGAGTGTTAGCAGTGAAAGCAACGATGGAGGCACCAATGTAAAGGGGATTGTGTGCTGAACAGGTCCAGCACCAGCTTTCAATCCTGGCTCTTCTGCTGTGGGAGCAGATGCCAAACGTTCGTGCTGTACTCACTGTGCTGCTGGGCAGCCGAGCGACACCACCTGAGAATTTGGATTCAAATGGACTTTTAGGTATGAAGCCGAGGAGAGACTGCAATGATGGTGACCCCGTTGCAAAGCTGCTTGTGTGCTGAAGAAGCAGAGCACTAGCTTTCCCTGCTGCTCCTTCTGCCGTGTGAGCAGATGCCACTGTTCATTCTGTGCTGACTGTGTTGTTGCGCAGCAGAGAGCAGCCTCTGGACTGATTCCATTCAAATGCTTTTCCTGTATGAATGTGAGCAGTGAAAGCAACGATGGAGGCACCAATGTAAAGGTGATTGTGTGCTGAACAGGTCCAGCACCAGCTTTCAATCCTGGCTCTTCTGCTGTGGGAGCAGAGGCCAAACGTTCGTGCTGTACTCACTGTGCTGCTGGGCAGCTGAGAGACACCACCTGAGAATTTGGATTCAAATGGACTTTTAGGTATGAAACCGAGGAGAGACTGCAATGATGGTGACCCCGTTGCAAAGCTGCTTGTGTGCTGAAGAGACACAGCACTAGCTTTCCCTGCTGGTCCTTCTGCCGTGTGAGCAGATGCCACTGTTCATTCTGTGCTGTGTTGCTGCCAGCAGGGAGCAGGCTCTGGACTGATTCCATTCAAATGCTTTTCCTGTATGAAAGTGAGCAGTGAAAGCAACGATGGATGCACCAATGTAAAGGGGATTGTGTGCTGAACAGGTCCAGCACCAGCTTTCAATCCTTGCTCTTCTGCTGTGGGAGCAGTTGCCAAACGTTCGTGCAGTACTCACTGTGCTGCTGGGCAGCTGAGACCGCTTGAGAATTTGGATCCAAATGGACTTTTAGGTATGAAACCGAGGAGAGACTGCAATGATGGTGACCCCGTTTCAAAGCTGCTTGTGTGCTGAAGAAGCAGAGCACTAGCTTTCCCTGCTGCTCCTTCTACCTTGTGAGCAGATGCCACTGTTCATTCTGTGCTGACTGTGTTGCTGCGCAGCAGAGAGCAGCCTCTGGACTGATTCCATTCAAATGCTTTTCCTGAATGAAAGTGAGCAGTGAAAGCAACGATGGAGGCACCAATGTAAAGGGGATTGTGTGCTGAACAGGTCCAGCACCAGCTTTCAATCCTGGCTCTTCTGCTGTGGGAGCAGATGCCAAACGTTCGTGCTGTACTCACTGTGCTGCTGGGCAGCTGAGCGACACCACCTGAGAATTCGGATTCAAATGGACTTTTAGGTATGAAGCCGAGGAGAGACTGCAATGATGGTGACCCCGTTGCAAAGCTGCTTGTGTGCTGAAGAAGCAGAGCACTAGCTTTCCCTGCTGCTCCTTCTGCCGTGTGAGCAGATGCCACTGTTCATTCTGTGCTGACTGTGTTGTTGCGCAGCAGAGAGCAGCCTCTGGACTGATTCCATTCAAATGCTTTTCCTGTATGAATGTGAGCAGTGAAAGCAACGATGGAGGCACCAATGTAAATGTGATTGTGTGCTGAACAGGTCCAGCACCAGCTTTCAATCCTGGCTCTTCTGCTGTGGGAGCAGAGGCCAAACGTTCGTGCTGTACTAACTGTGCTGCTGGGCAGCTGAGAGACACCACCTGAGATTTTGGATTCAAATGGACTTTTAGGTATGAAACCGAGGAGAGACTGCAATGATGGTGACCCCGTTGCAAAGCTTCTTGTGTGCTGAAGAGACACAGCACTAGCTTTCCCTGCTGGTCCTTCTGCCGTGTGAGCAGATGCCCCTGTTCATTCTGTGCTGTGTTGCTGCCAGCAGGGAGCAGGCTCTGGACTGATTCCATTCAAATGCTTTTCCTGTATGAAAGTGAGCAGTGAAAGCAACGATGGATGCACCAATGTAAAGGGGATTGTGTGCTGAACAGGTCCAGCACCAGCTTTCAATCCTTGCTCTTCTGCTGTGGGAGCAGTTGCCAAACGTTCGTGCAGTACTCACTGTGCTGCTGGGCAGCTGAGACCGCTTGAGAATTTGGATCCAAATGGACTTTTAGGTATGAAACCGAGGAGAGACTGCAATGATGGTGACCCCGTTGCAAAGCTGCTTGTGTGCTGAAGAAGCAGAGCACTAGCTTTCCCTGCTGCTCCTTCTGCCGTGTGAGCAGATGCCACTGTTCATTCTGTGCTGACTGTGTTGCTGCGCAGCAGAGAGCAGGCTCTGGACTGATTCCATTCAAATGCTTTTCCTGTATGAGTGTTAGCAGTGAAAGCAACAATGGAGGCACCAATGTAAAGGGGATTGTGTGCTGAACAGGTCCAGCACCAGCTTTCAATCCTGGCTCTTCTGCTGTGGGAGCAGATGCCAAACGTTCGTGCTGTACTCACTGTGCTGCTGGGCAGCTGAGCGACACCACCTGAGAATTCGGATTCAAATGGACTTTAAGGTATGAAGCCGAGGAGAGACTGCAATGATGGTGACCCCGTTGCAAAGCTGCTTGTGTGCTGAAGAAGCAGAGCACTAGCTTTCCCTGCTGCTCCTTCTGCCGTGTGAGCAGATGCCACTGTTCATTCTGTGCTGACTGTGTTGTTGCGCAGCAGAGAGCAGCCTCTGGACTGATTCCATTCAAATGCTTTTCCTGTATGAATGTGAGCAGTGAAAGCAACGATGGAGGCACCAATGTAAAGGGGATTGTGTTCTGAACAGGTCCAGCACCAGCTTTCAATCCTGGCTCTTCTGCTGTGGGAGCAGAGGCCAAACGTTCGTGCTGTACTCACTGTACTGCTGGGCAGCTGAGAGACACCACCTGAGAATTTGGATTCAAATGGAACTTTTAGGTATGAAACCGAGGAGAGACTGCAATGATGGTGACCCCGTTGCAAAGCTGCTTGTGTGCTGAAGAAGCAGAGCACTAGCTTTCCCTGCTGCTCCTTCTGCCGTGTGAGCAGATGCCACTGTTCATTCTGTGCTGTGTTGCTGCCAGCAGGGAGCAGGCTCTGGACTGATTCTATTCAAATGCTTTTCCTGTACGAGTGTTAGCAGTGAAAGCAACGATGGATGCACCAATGTAAAGGGGATTGTGTGCTGAACAGGTCCAGCACCAGCTTTCAATCCTTGCTCTTCTGCTGTGGGAGCAGATGCCAAACGTTCGTGCTGTACTCACTGTGCTGCTGGGCAGCTGAGACCGCTTGAGAATTTGGATCCAAATGGACTTTTAGGTATGAAACCGAGGAGGTACTGCAATGATGGTGACCCCGTTTCAAAGCTGCTTGTGTGCTGAAGAAGCAGAGCACTAGCTTTCCCTGCTGCTCCTTCTACCTTGTGAGCAGATGCCACTGTTCATTCTGTGCTGACTGTGTTGCTGCGCAGCAGAGAGCAGCCTCTGGACTGATTCCATTCAAATGCTTTTCCTGTATGAAAGTGAGCAGTGAAAGCAACGATGGAGGCACCAATGTAAAGGTGATTGTGTGCTGAACAGGTCCAGCACCAGCTTTCAATCCTGGCTCTTCTGCTGTGGGAGCAGTGGCCAAACGTTCGTGCTGTACTCACTGTGCTGCTGGGCAGCTGAGAGACACCACCTGAGAATTTGGATTCAAATGGACTTTTAGGTATGAAACCGAGGAGAGACTGCAATGATGGTGACCCCGTTGCAAAGCTGCTTGTGTGCTGAAGAAGCAGAGCACTAGCTTTCCCTGCTGCTCCTTCTGCCGTGTGAGCAGATGCCACTGTTCATTCTGTGCTGACTGTGTTGCTGCGCAGCAGGGAGCAGGCTCTGGACTGATTCCATTCAAATGCTTTTCCTGTATGAAAGTGAGCAGTGAAAGCAACGATGGAGGCACCAATGTAAAGGGGATTGTGTGCTGAACAGGTCCAGCACCAGCTTTCAATCCTGGCTCTTCTGCTGTGGGAGCAGAGGCCAAACGTTCGTGCTGTACTCACTGTACTGCTGGGCAGCTGAGAGACACCACCTGAGAATTTGGATTCAAATGGACTTTTAGGTATGAAACCGAGGAGAGACTGCAATGATGGTGACCCCGTTGCAAAGCTGCTTGTGTGCTGAAGAAGCAGAGCACTAGCTTTCCCTGCTGCTCCTTCTGCCGTGTGAGCAGATGCCCCTGTTCATTCTGTGCTGTGTTGCTGCCAGCAGGGAGCAGGCTCTGGACTGATTCTATTCAAATGCTTTTCCTGTATGAGTGTTAGCAGTGAAAGCAACGATGGAGGCACCAATGTAAAGGGGATTGTGTGCTGAACAGGTCCAGCACCAGCTTTCAATCCTGGCTCTTCTGCTGTGGGAGCAGATGCCAAACGTTCGTGCTGTACTCACTGTGCTGCTGGGCAGCCGAGCGACACCACCTGAGAATTCGGATTCAAATGGACTTTTAGGTATGAAGCCGCAGAGAGACTGCAATGATGGTGATCCCGTTGCAAAGCTGCTTGTGTGCTGAAGAAGCAGAGCACTAGCTTTCCCTGCTGCTCCTTCTGCCGTGTGAGCAGATGCCACTGTTCATTCTGTGCTGACTGTGTTGTTGCGCAGCAGAGAGCAGCCTCTGGACTGATTCCATTCAAATGCTTTTCCTGTATGAATGTGAGCAGTGAAAGCAACGATGGAGGCACCAATGTAAAGGTGATTGTGTGCTGAACAGGTCCAGCACCAGCTTTCCATCCTGTCTCTTCTGCTGTGGGAGCAGAGGCCAAACGTTCGTGCTGTACTCACTGTGCTGCTGGGCAGCTGAGAGACACCACCTGAGAATTTGGATTCAAATGGACTTTTAGGTATGAAACCGAGGAGAGACTGCAATGATGGTGACCCCGTTGCAAAGCTTCTTGTGTGCTGAAGAGACACAGCACTAGCTTTCCCTGCTGGTCCTTCTGCCGTGTGAGCAGATGCCCCTGTTCATTCTGTGCTGTGTTGCTGCCAGCAGGGAGCAGGCTCTGGACTGATTCCATTCAAATGCTTTTCCTGTATGAAAGTGAGCAGTGAAAGCAACGATGGATGCACCAATGTAAAGGGGATTGTGTGCTGAACAGGTCCAGCACCAGCTTTCAATCCTTGCTCTTCTGCTGTGGGAGCAGTTGCCAAACGTTCGTGCAGTACTCACTGTGCTGCTGGGCAGCTGAGAGACACCACCTGAGAATTTGGATTCAAATGGACTTTTAGGTATGAAACCGAGGAGAGACTGCAATGATGGTGACCCCGTTGCAAAGCTGCTTGTGTGCTGAAGAAGCAGAGCACTAGCTTTCCCTGCTGCTCCTTCTGCCGTGTGAGCAGATGCCACTGTTCATTCTGTGCTGACTGTGTTGCTGCGCAGCAGAGAGCAGGCTCTGGACTGATTCCATTCAAATGCTTTTCCTGAATGAAAGTGAGCAGTGAAAGCAACGATGGAGGCACCAATGTAAAGGGGATTGTGTGCTGAACAGGTCCAGCACCAGCTTTCAATCCTGGCTCTTCTGCTGTGGGAGCAGATGCCAAACGTTCGTGCTGTACTCACTGTGCTGCTGGGCAGCTGAGCGACACCACCTGAGAATTCGGATTCAAATGGACTTTTAGGTATGAAGCCGAGGAGAGACTGCAATGATGGTGACCCCGTTGCAAAGCTGCTTGTGTGCTGAAGAAGCAGAGCACTAGCTTTCCCTGCTGCTCCTTCTGCCGTGTGAGCAGATGCCACTGTTCATTCTGTGCTGTGTTGCTGCCAGCAGGGAGCAGGCTCTGGACTGATTCTATTCAAATGCTTTTCCTGTATGAGTGTTAGCAGTGAAAGCAACGATGGAGGCACCAATGTAAAGGGGATTGTGTGCTGAACAGGTCCAGCACCAGCTTTCAATCCTTGCCCTTCTGCTGTGGGAGCAGACGCCAAACGTTCGTGCAGTACTCACTGTGCTGCTGGGCAGCTGAGACCGCTTGAGAATTTGGATTCAAATGGACTTTTAGGTATGAAACCGAGGAGAGACTGCAATGATGGTGACCCCGTTGCAAAGCTGCTTGTGTGCTGAAGAAGCAGAGCACTAGCTTTCCCTGCTGGTCCTTCTCCCGTGTGAGCAGATGCTACTGTTCATTCTGTGCTGACTGTGTTGCTGCGCAGCAGAGAGCAGCCTCTGGACTGATTCCATTCAAATGCTTTTCCTGTATGAAAGTGAGCAGTGAAAGCAACGATGAATGCACCAATGTAAAAGGGATTGTGTGCTGAACAGGTCCAGCACCAGCTTTCAATCCTGGCTCTTCTGCTGTGGGAGCAGAGGCCAAACGTTCGTGCTGTACTCACTGTGCTGCTGGGCAGCTGAGAGACACCACCTGAGAATTTGGATTCAAATGGACTTTTAGGTATGAAACCGAGGAGAGACTGCAATGATGGTGACCCCGTTGCAAAGCTGCTTGTGTGCTGAAGAAGCAGAGCACTAGCTTTCCCTGCTGCTCCTTCTGCCGTGTGAGCAGATGCCACTGTTCATTCTGTGCTGACTGTGTTGCTGCGCAGCAGAGAGCAGGCTCTGGACTGATTCCATTCAAATGCTTTTATTGAATGAAAGTGAGCAGTGAAAGCAACGATGGAGGCACCAATGTAAAGGGGATTGTGTGCTGAACAGGTCCAGCACCAGCTTTCAATCCTGGCTCTTCTGCTGTGGGAGCAGATGCCAAACGTTCGTGCTGTACTCACTGTGCTGCTGGGCAGCTGAGCGACACCACCTGAGAATTCGGATTGAAATGGACTTTTAGGTATGAAACCGAGGAGAGACTGCAATGATGGTGACCCCGTTGCAAAGCTGCTTATGTGCTTAAGAAGCAGAGCACTAGCTTTCCCGGCTGCTCCTTCTGCCGTGTGAGCAGATGCCACTGTTCATTCTGTGCTGACTGTGTTGTTGCGCAGCAGAGAGCAGCCTCTGGACTGATTCCATTCAAATGCTTTTCCTGTATGAATGTGAGCAGTGAAAGCAACGATGGAGGCACCAATGTAAAGGTGATTGTGTGCTGAACAGGTCCAGCACCAGCTTTCAATCCTGGCTCTTCTGCTGTGGGAGCAGAGGCCAAACGTTCGTGCTGTACTAACTGTGCTGCTGGGCAGCTGAGAGACACCACCTGAGAATTTGGATTCAAATGGACTTTTAGGTATGAAACCGAGGAGAGACTGCAATGATGGTGACCCCGTTGCAAAGCTTCTTGTGTGCTGAAGAGACACAGCACTAGCTTTCCCTGATGGTCCTTCTGCCGTGTGAGCAGATGCCCCTGTTCATTCTGTGCTGTGTTGCTGCCAGCAGGGAGCAGGCTCTGGACTGATTCTATTCAAATGCTTTTCCTGTACGAGTGTTAGCAGTGAAAGCAACGATGGATGCACCAATGTGAAGGGGATTGTGTGCTGAACAGGTCCAGCACCAGCTTTCAATCCTTGCTCTTCTGCTGTGGGAGCAGATGCCAAACGTTCGTGCTGTACTCACTGTGCTGCTGGGCAGCTGAGACCGCTTGAGAATTTGGATCCAAATGGACTTTTAGGTATGAAACCGAGGAGAGACTGCAATGATGGTGACCCCGTTGCAAAGCTGCTTGTGTGCTGAAGAAGCAGAGCACTAGCTTTCCCTGCTGCTCCTTCTACCTTGTGAGCAGATGCCACTGTTCATTCTGTGCTGACTGTGTTGCTGCGCAGCAGAGAGCAGCCTCTGGACTGATTCCATTCAAATGCTTTTCCTGTATGAAAGTGAGCAGTGAAAGCAACGATGGAGGCACCAATGTAAAGGTGATTGTGTGCTGAGCAGGTCCAGCACACGCTTTCAATCCTGGCTCTTCTGCTGTGGGAGCAGAGGCCAAACGTTCGTGCTGTACTAACTGTGCTGCTGGGCAGCTGAGAGACACCACCTGAGAATTTGGATTCAAATGGACTTTTAGGTATGAAACCGAGGAGAGACTGCAATGATGGTGACCCCGTTGCAAAGCTGCTTGTGTGCTGAAGAAGCAGAGCACTAGCTTTCCCTGCTGCTCCTTCTTCCGTGTGAGCAGATGCCACTGTTCATTCTGTGCTGACTGTGTTCCTGCACAGCAGAGAGCAGCCTCTGGACTGATTCCATTCAAATGCTTTTCCTGTATGAAAGTGAGCAGTGAAAGCAACGATGGAGGCACCAATGTAAAGGGGATTGTGTGCTGAACAAGTCCTGCACCAGCTTTCAATCCTGGCTCTTCTGCTGTGGGAGCAGAGGCCAAACGTTCGTGCTGTACTCACTGTACTGCTGGGCAGCTGAGAGACACCACCTGAGAATTTGGATTCAAATGGACTTTTAGGTATGAAACCGAGGAGAGACTGCAATGATGGTGACCCCGTTGCAAAGCTGCTTGTGTGCTGAAGAAGCAGAGCACTAGCTTTCCCTGCTGCTCCTTCTGCCGTGTGAGCAGATGCCCCTGTTCATTCTGTGCTGTGTTGCTGCCAGCAGGGAGCAGGCTCTGGACTGATTCTATTCAAATGCTTTTCCTGTATGAGTGTTAGCAGTGAAAGCAACGATGGAGGCACCAATGTAAAGGGGATTGTGTGCTGAACAGGTCCAGCACCAGCTTTCAATCCTGGCTCTTCTGCTGTGGGAGCAGATGCCAAACGTTCGTGCTGTACTCACTGTGCTGCTGGGCAGCCGAGCGACACCACCTGAGAATTCGGATTCAAATGGACTTTTAGGTATGAAGACGAGGAGAGACTGCAATGATGGTGACCCCGTTGCAAAGCTGCTTGTGTGCTGAAGAAGCAGAGCACTAGCTTTCCCTGCTGCTCCTTCTGCCGTGTGAGCAGATGCCACTGTTCATTCTGTGCTGACTGTGTTGTTGCGCAGCAGAGAGCAGCCTCTGGACTGATTCCATTCAAATGCTTTTCCTGTATGAATGTGAGCAGTGAAAGCAACGATGGAGGCACCAATGTAAAGGTGATTGTGTGCTGAACAGGTCCAGCACCAGCTTTCAATCCTGGCTCTTCTGCTGTGGGAGCAGAGGCCAAACGTTCGTGCTGTACTCACTGTGCTGCTGGGCAGCTGAGAGACACCACCTGAGAATTTGGATTCAAATGGACTTTTAGGTATGAAACCGAGGAGAGACTGCAATGATGGTGACCCCGTTGCAAAGCTTCTTGTGTGCTGAAGAGACACAGCACTAGCTTTCCCTGCTGCTCCTTCTGCCGTGTGAGCAGATGCCCCTGTTCATTCTGTGCTGTGTTGCTGCCAGCAGGGAGCAGGCTCTGGACTGATTCCATTCAAATGCTTTTCCTGTATGAAAGTGAGCAGTGAAAGCAACGATGAATGCACCAATGTAAAGGGGATTGTGTGCTGAACAGGTCCAGCACCAGCTTTCAATCCTGGCTCTTCTGCTGTGGGAGCAGTTGCCAAACGTTCGTGCAGTACTCACTGTGCTGCTGGGCAGCTGAGACCGCTTGAGAATTTGGATTCAAATGGACTTTTAGGTATGAAACCGAGGAGAGACTGCAATGATGGTGACCCCGTTGCAAAGCTGCTTGTGTGCTGAAGAAGCAGAGCACTAGCTTTCCCTGCTGCTCCTTCTGCCGTGTGAGCAGATGCCACTGTTCATTCTGTGCTGACTGTGTTGCTGCGCAGCAGAGAGCAGCCTCTGGACTGATTCCATTCAAATGCTTTTCCTGTATTAAAGTGAGCAGTGAAAGCAACGATGGAGGCACCAATGTAAAGGGGATTGTGTGCTGAACAGGTCCAGCACCAGCTTTCAATCCTGGCTCTTCTGCTGTGGGAGCAGAGGCCAAACGTTCGTGCTGTACTCACTGTACTGCTGGGCAGCTGAGCGACACCACCTGAGAATTCGGATTCAAATGGACTTTTAGGTATGAAGCCGAGGAGAGACTGCAATGATGGTGACCCCGTTGCAAAGCTGCTTGTGTGCTGAAGAAGCCGAGCACTAGCTTTCCCTGCTGCTCCTTCTGCCGTGTGAGCAGATGCCACTGTTCATTCTGTGCTGTGTTGCTGCCAGCAGGGAGCAGGCTCTGGACTGATTCTATTCAAATGCTTTTCCTGTATGAGTGTTAGCAGTGAAAGCAACGATGGAGGCACCAATGTAAAGGTGATTGTGTGCTGAACAGGTCCAGCACCAGCTTTCAATCCTGGCTCTTCTGCTGTGGGAGCAGATGCCAAACGTTCGTGCAGTACTCACTGTGCTGCTGGGCAGCTGAGACCGCTTGAGAATTTGGATTCAAATGGACTTTTAGGTATGAACCCGAGGAGAGACTGCAATGATGGTGACCCCGTTGCAAAGCTGCTTGTGTGCTGAAGAAGCAGAGCACTAGCTTTCCCTGCTGCTCCTTCTGCCGTGTGAGCAGATGCCACTGTTCATTCTGTGCTGACTGTGTTGCTGCGCAGCAGAGAGCAGCCTCTGGACTGATTCCATTCAAATGCTTTTCCTGTATTAAAGTGAGCAGTGAAAGCAACGATGGAGGCACCAATGTAAAGGGGATTGTGTGCTGAACAGGTCCAGCACCAGCTTTCAATCCTGGCTCTTCTGCTGTGGGAGCAGAGGCCAAACGTTCGTGCTGTACTCACTGTACTGCTGGGCAGCTGAGCGACACCACCTGAGAATTCGGATTCAAATGGACTTTTAGATATGAAGCCGAGGAGAGACTGCAATGATGGTGACCCCGTTGCAAAGCTGCTTGTGTGCTGAAGAAGCAGAGCACTAGCTTTCCCTGCTGCTCCTTCTGCCGTGTGAGCAGATGCCACTGTTCATTCTGTGCTGTGTTGCTGCCAGCAGGGAGCAGGCTCTGGACTGATTCTATTCAAATGCTTTTCCTGTATGAGTGTTAGCAGTGAAAGCAACGATGGAGGCACCAATGTAAAGGTGATTGTGTGCTGAACAGGTCCAGCACCAGCTTTCAATCCTGGCTCTTCTGCTGTGGGAGCAGATGCCAAACGTTCGTGCAGTACTCACTGTGCTGCTGGGCAGCTGAGACCGCTTGAGAATTTGGATTCAAATGGACTTTTAGGTATGAAACCGAGGAGAGACTGCAATGATGGTGACCCCGTTGCAAAGCTGCTTGTGTGCTGAAGAAGCAGAGCACTAGCTTTCCCTGCTGCTCCTTCTGCCGTGTGAGCAGATGCCACTGTTCATTCTGTGCTGACTGTGTTGTTGCGCAGCAGAGAGCAGCCTCTGGACTGATTCCATTCAAATGCTTTTCCTGTATGAATGTGAGCAGTGAAAGCAACGATGGAGGCACCAATGTAAAGGTGATTGTGTGCTGAACAGGTCCAGCACCAGCTTTCAATCCTGGCTCTTCTGCTGTGGGAGCAGAGGCCAAACGTTCGTGCTGTACTCACTGTGCTGCTGGGCAGCTGAGAGACACCACCTGAGAATTTGGATTCAAATGGACTTTTAGGTATGAAACCGAGGAGAGACTGCAATGATGGTGACCCCGTTGCAAAGCTTCTTGTGTGCTGAAGAGACACAGCACTAGCTTTCCCTGCTGGTCCTTCTGCCGTGTGAGCAGATGCCCCTGTTCATTCTGTGCTGTGTTGCTGCCAGCAGGGAGCAGGCTCTGGACTGATTCTATTCAAATGCTTTTCCTGTATGAAAGTGAGCAGTGAAAGCAACGATGGATGCACCAATGTAAAGGGGATTGTGTGCTGAACAGGTCCAGCACCAGCTTTCAATCCTTGCTCTTCTGCTGTGGGAGCAGAGGCCAAACGTTCGTGCTGTACTAACTGTGCTGCTGGGCAGCTGAGACCGCTTGAGAATTTGGATTCAAATGGACTTTTAGGTATGAAACCGAGGAGAGACTGCAATGATGGTGACCCCGTTGCAAAGCTGCTTGTGTGCTGAAGAAGCAGAGCACTAGCTTTCCCTGCTGCTCCTTCTGCCGTGTGAGCAGATGCCACTGTTCATTCTGTGCTGACTGTGTTCCTGCACAGCAGAGAGCAGGCTCTGGACTGATTCCATTCAAATGCTTTTCCTGTATGAAAGTGAGCAGTGAAAGCAACGATGGATGCACCAATGTAAAGGGGATTGTGTGCTGAACAGGTCCAGCACCAGCTTTCAATCCTGGCTCTTCTGCTGTGGGAGCAGAGGCCAAACGTTCGTGCAGTACTCACTGTGCTGCTGGGCAGCTGAGACCGCTTGAGAATTTGGATTCAAATGGACTTTTAGGTATGAAACCGAGGAGAGACTGCAATGATGGTGACCCCGTTGCAAAGCTGCTTGTGTGCTGAAGAAGCAGAGCACTAGCTTTCCCTGCTGCTCCTTCTGCCGTGTGAGCAGATGCCCCTGTTCATTCTGTGCTGTGTTGCTGCGCAGCAGGGAGCAGGCTCTGGACTGATTCTATTCAAATGCTTTTCCTGTATGAGTGTTAGCAGTGAAAGCAACGATGGATGCACCAATGTAAAGGGGATTGTGTGCTGAACAGGTCCAGCACCAGCTTTCAATCCTTGCTCTTCTGCTGTGGGAGCAGTTGCCAAACGTTCGTGCAGTACTCACTGTGCTCCTGGGCAGCTGAGACCGCTTGAGAATTTGGATCCAAATGGACTTTTAGGTATGAAACCGAGGAGAGACTGCAATGATGGTGACCCCGTTGCAAAGCTGCTTGTGTGCTGAAGAAGCAGAGCACTAGCTTTCCCTGCTGGTCCTTCTGCCGTGTGAGCAGATGCCACTGTTCATTCTGTGCTGACTGTGTTGCTGCGCAGCAGAGAGCAGCCTCTGGACTGATTCCATTCAAATGCTTTTCCTGTATGAAAGTGAGCAGTGAAAGAAACGATGGAGGCACCAATGTAAAGGGGATTGTGTGCTGAACAGGTCCAGCCCCAGCTTTCAATCCTGGCTCTTATGCTGTGGGAGCAGAGGCCAAACGTTCGTGCTGTACTAACTGTGCTGCTGGGCAGCTGAGAGACACCACCTGAGAATTTGGATTCAAATGGACTTTTAGGTATGAAACCGAGGAGAGACTGCAATGATGGTGACCCCGTTGCAAAGCTGCTTGTGTGCTGAAGAAGCAGAGCACTAGCTTTCCCTGCTGCTCCTTCTGCCGTGTGAGCAGATGCCACTGTTCATTCTGTGCTGACTGTGTTCCTGCGCAGCAGAGAGCAGGCTCTGGACTGATTCCATTCAAATGCTTTTCCTGTATGAGTGTTAGCAGTGAAAGCAACGATGGAGGCACCAATGTAAAGGGGATTGTGTGCTGAACAGGTCCAGCACCAGCTTTCAATCCTGGCTCTTCTGCTGTGGGAGCAGAGGCCAAACGTTCGTGCTGTACTCACTGTGCTGCTGGGCAGCTGAGAGTGACCACCTGAGAATTCGGATTCAAATGGACTTTTAGGTATGAAGCCGAGGAGAGACTGCAATGATGGTGACCCCGTTGCAAAGCTGCTTGTGTGCTGAAGAAGCAGAGCACTAGCTTTCCCTGCTGCTCCTTCTGCCGTGTGAGCAGATGCCACTGTTCATTCTGTGCTGTGTTGCTGCCAGCAGGGAGCAGGCTCTGGACTGATTCTATTCAAATGCTTTTCCTGTATGAGTGTTAGCAGTGAAAGCAACGATGGAGGCACCAATGTAAAGGTGATTGTGTGCTGAACAGGTCCAGCACCAGCTTTCAATCCTGGCTCTTCTGCTGTGGGAGCAGATGCCAAACGTTCGTGCTGTACTCACTGTGCTGCTGGGCAGCTGAGACCACCTGAGAATTTGTATTCAAATGGACTTTTAGGTAGGAAACCGAGGAGAGACTGCAATGATGGTGACCCCGTTGCAAAGCTGCTTGTGCGCTGAAGAAGCAGAGCACTAGCTTTCCCTGCTGCTCCTTCTGCCGTGTGAGCAGATGCCACTGTTCATTCTGTGCTGTGTTGCTGCGCAGCAGAGAGGAGGCTCTGGACTGATTCCATTCAAATGCTTTTCCTGTATGAAAGTGAGCAGTGAAAGCAACGATGGAGGCACCAATGTAAAAAGGATTGTGTGCTGAACAGGTCCAGCACCAGCTTTCTATTCTGGCTCTTCTGCTGTGGGAGCAGAAGCCAAACGTTCGTGCTGTACTCACTGTGCTGCTGGGCAGCTGAGAGACACCACCTGAGAATTTGGATTCAAATGGACTTTTAGGTATGAAACCGAGGAGAGACTGCAATGATGGTGACCCCGTTGCAAAGCTGCTTGTGTGCTGAAGAAGCAGAGCACTAGCTTTCCCTGCTGCTCCTTCTGCCGTGTGAGCAGATGCCACTGTTCATTCTGTGCTGTGTTGCTGCCAGCAGGGAGCAGGCTCTGGACTGATTCTATTCAAATGCTTTTCCTGTATGAGTGTTAGCAGGGAAAGCAACGATGGAGGCACCAATGTATAGGTGATTGTGTGCTGAACAGGTCCAGCACCAGCTTTCAATCCTGGCTCTTCTGCTGTGGGAGCAGATGCCAAACGTTCGTGCTGTACTCACTGTGCTGCTGGGCAGCTGAGACCACCTGAGAATTTGTATTCAAATGGACTTTTAGGTATGAAACCGAGGAGAGACTGCAATGATGGTGACCCCGTTGCAAAGCTGCTTGTGTGCTGAAGAAGCAGAGCACTAGCTTTCCCTGCTGCTCCTTCTGCCGTGTGAGCAGATGCCACTGTTCATTCTGTGCTGACTGTGTTGCTGCGCAGCAGAGAGGAGGCTCTGGACTGATTCCATTCAAATGCTTTTCCTGTATGAAAGTGAGCAGTGAAAGCAACGATGGAGGCACCAATGTAAAGGGGATTGTGTGCTGAACAGGTCCAGCACCAGCTTTCAATCCTGGCTCTTCTGCTGTGGGAGCAGAGGCCAAACGTTCGTGCTGTACTCACTGTGCTGCTGGGCAGCTGAGCGACACCACCTGAGAATTCGGATTCAAATGGACTTTTAGGTATGAAGCCGAGGAGAGACTGCAATGATGGTGACCCCGTTGCAAAGCTGCTTGTGTGCTGAAGAAGCAGAGCACTAGCTTTCCCTGCTGCTCCTTCTGCCGTGTGAGCAGATGCCACTGTTCATTCTGTGCTGTGTTGCTGCCAGCAGGGAGCAGGCTCTGGACTGATTCTATTCAAATGCTTTTCCAGTATGAGTGTTAGCAGTGAAAGCAACGATGGAGGCAACAATGTGAAGGTGATTGTGTGCTGAACAGGTCCAGCACCAGCTTTCAATCCTGGCTCTTCTGCTGTGGGAGCAGAGGCCAAACGTTCGTGCTGTACTCACTGTGCTGCTGGGCAGCTGAGCGACACCACCTGAGATTTGGATTCAAATGGACTTTTAGGTATGAAGCCGAGGAGAGACTGCAATGATGGTGACCCCGTTGCAAAGCTGCTTGTGTGCTGAAGAAGCAGAGCACTAGCTTTCCCTGCTGCTCCTTCTGCCGTGTGAGCAGATGCCACTGTTCATTCTGTGCTGACTGTGTTGCTGCGCAGCAGAGAGCAGCCTCTGGACTGATTCCATTCAAATGCTTTTCCTGTATGAAAGTGAGCAGTGAAAGCAACGATGGAGGCACCAATGTAAAGGTGATTGTGTGCTGAACAGGTCCAGCACCAGCTTTCAATCCTGGCTCTTCTGCTGTGGGAGCAGAGGCCAAACGTTCGTGCTGTACTAACTGTGCTGCTGGGCAGCTGAGAGACACCACCTGAGAATTTGGATTCAAATGGACTTTTAGGTATGAACCCGAGGAGAGACTGCAATGATGGTGACCCCGTTGCAAAGCTGCTTGTGTGCTGAAGAAGCAGAGCACTAGCTTTCCCTGCTGCTCCTTCTGCCGTGTGAGCAGATGCCACTGTTCATTCTGTGCTGTGTTGCTGCCAGCAGGGAGCAGGCTCTGGACGGATTCTATTGAAATGCTTTTCCTGTATGAGTGTTAGCAGTGAAAGCAACGATGGAGGCACCAATGTAAAGGGGATTGTGTGCTGAACAGGTCCAGCACCAGCTTTCAATCCTGGCTCTTCTGCTGTGGGAGCAGAGGCCAAACGTTCGTGCTGTACTCACTGTGCTGCTGGGCAGCTGAGAGACACCACCTGAGAATTTGGATTCAAATGGACTTTTAGGTATGAAACCGAGGAGAGACTGCAATGATGGTGACCCCGTTGCAAAGCTGCTTGTGTGCTGAAGAAGCAGAGCACTAGCTTTCCCTGCTGCTCCTTCTGCCGTGTGAGCAGATGCTACTGTTCATTCTGTGCTGACTGTGTTGCTGCGCAGCAGAGAGCAGCCTCTGGACTGATTCCATTCAAATGCTTTTCCTGTATGAAAGTGAGCAGTGAAAGCAACGATGAATGCACCAATGTAAAAGGGATTGTGTGCTGAACAGGTCCAGCACCAGCTTTCAATCCTGGCTCTTCTGCTGTGGGAGCAGAGGCCAAACGTTCGTGCTGTACTCACTGTGCTGCTGGGCAGCTGAGAGACACCACCTGAGAATTTGGATTCAAATGGACTTTTAGGTATGAAGCCGAGGAGAGACTGCAATGATGGTGACCCCGTTGCAAAGCTGCTTGTGTGCTGAAGAGACACAGCACTAGCTTTCCCTGCTGGTCCTTCTGCCGTGTGAGCAGATGCCACTGTTCATTCTGACCTGACTGTGTTGCTGCGCAGCAGAGAGCAGCCTCTGGACTGATTCTATTCAAATGCTTTTCCTGTATGAGTGTTAGCAGTGAAAGCAACGATGGAGGCACCAATGTAAAGGTGATTGTGTGCTGAACAGGTCCAGCACCAGCTTTCAATCCTTGCTCTTCTGCTGTGGGAGCAGAGGCCAAACGTTCGTGCTGTACTCACTGTGCTACTGGGCAGCTGAGACCACCTGAGAATTTGGATTCAAATGGACTTTTAGGTATGAAACCGAGGAGAGACTGCAATGATGGTGACCCCGTTGCAAAGCTGCTTGTGTGCTGAAGAAGCAGAGCACTAGCTTTCCCTGCTGGTCCTTCTGCCGTGTGAGCAGATGCCACTGTTCATTCTGTGCTGACTGTGTTCCTGCGCAGCAGAGAGCAGGCTCTGGACTGATTCCATTCAAATGCTTTTCCTGTATGAAAGTGAGCAGTGAAAGTAACGATGGAGGCACCAATGTAAAGGTGATTGTATGCTGAACAGGTCCAGCACCAGCTTTCAATCCTGGCTCTTCTGCTGTGGGAGCAGAGGCCAAACGTTCGTGCTGTACTCACTGTGCTGCTGGGCAGCTGAGTGACACCACCTGAGAATTTGGATTCAAATGTACTTTTAGGTAGGAAACCGAGGAGAGACTGCAATGATGGTGACCCCGTTGCAACGCTGCTTGTGTGCTGAAGAGACACAGCACTAGCTTTCCCTGCTGCTCCTTCTGCCGTGTGAGCAGATGCCACTGTTCATTCTGTGCTGACTGTGATGCTGCGCAGCAGAGAGCAGCCTCTGGACTGATTCCATTCAAATGCTTTTCCTGAATGAAAGTGAGCAGTGAAAGCAACGATGGAGGCACCAATGTAAAGGGGATTGTGTGCTGAACAGGTCCAGCACCAGCTTTCAATCCTGGCTCTTCTGCTGTGGGAGCAGAGGCCAAACGTTCGTGCTGTACTCACTGTGCTGCTAGGCAGCTGAGCGACACCACCTGAGAATTCGGATTCAAATGGACTTTTAGGTATGAAACCGAGGAGAGACTGCAATGATGGTGACCCCGTTGCAAAGCTGCTTGTGTGCTGAAGAGACACAGCACTAGCTTTCCCTGCTGCTCCTTCTGCCGTTTGAGCAGATGCCACTGTTCATTCTGTGCTGTGTTGCTGCCAGCAGGGAGCAGGCTCTGGACTGATTCTATTCAAATGCTTTTCCTGGATGAGTGTTAGCAGTGAAAGCAACGATGGAGGCACCAATGTAAAGGGGATTGTGTGCTGAACAGGTCCAGCACCAGCTTTCAATCCTGGCTCTTCTGCTGTGGGAGCAGAGGCCAAACGTTCGTGCTGTACTCACTGTGCTGCTGGGCAGCTGAGAGACACCACCTGAGAATTTGGATTCAATTGGACTTTTAGGTAGGAAACCGAGGAGAGACTGCATTGATGGTGACCCCGTTGCAAAGCTGCTTGTGTGCTGAAGAAGCAGAGGACTAGCTTTCCCTGCTGCTCCTTCTGCCGTGTGAGCAGATGCCACTGTTCATTCTGTGCTGACTGTGTTCCTGCGCAGCAGAGAGCAGGCTCTGGACTGATTCCATTCAAATGCTTTTCCTGTATGAAAGTGAGCAGTGAAAGCAACGATGGATGCACCAATGTAAAGGGGATTGTGTGCTGAACAGGTCCAGCACCAACTTTCAATCCTGGCTCTTCTGCTGTGGGAGCAGAGGCCAAACGTTCGTGCTGTACTCACTGTGCTGCTGGGCAGCTGAGAGACCCCACCTGAGAATTTGGATTCAAATGGACTTTTAGGTAGGAAACCGAGGAGAGACTGCAATGATGGTGACCATGTTGCAAAGCTGCTTGTGTGCTGAAGCGACACAGCACTAGCTTTCCCTGCTGGTATTACTGCCGTGTGAGCAGATGCCACTGTTCATTCTGTGCTGTGTTGCTGCCAGCAGGGAGCAGGCTCTGGACTGATTCTATTCAAATGCTTTTCCTGTATGAAAGTGAGCAGTGAAAGCAACGATGGAGGCACCAATGTAAAGGGGATTGTGTGCTGAACAGGTCCAGCACCAGCTTTCAATCCTGGCTCTTCTGCTGTGGGAGCAGAGGCCAAACGTTCGTGCTGTACTAAGTGTGCTGCTGGGCTGCTGAGAGAGACCATCTGAGAATTTGGATTCAAATGGACTTTTAGGTATGAAACCGAGGAGAGACTGCAATGATGGTGACCCCGTTGCAAAGCTGCTTGTGTGCTGAAGAAGCAGAGCACTAACTTTCCCTGCTGGTCCTTCTGCTGTGGGAGCAGATGCCACTGTTCATTCTGTGCTGACTGTGTTCCTGCGCAGCAGAGAGCAGGCTCTGGACTGATTCCATTCAAATGCTTTTCCTGTATGAAAGTGAGCAGTGAAAGCAACGATGGAGGCACCAATGTAAAGGGGATTGTGTGCTGAACAGGTCCAGCACCAGCTTTCAATCCTGGCTCTTCTGCTGTGGGAGCAGATGCCAAACATTCGTGCTGTACTAACTGTGCTGCTGGGCAGCTGAGAGACACCACCTGAGAATTTGGATTCAATTGGACTTTTATTTAGGAAACCGAGGAGAGACTGCAATGATGGTGACCCCGTTGCAAAGCTGCTTGTGTGCTGAAGAAGCAGAGCACTAGCTTTCCCTGCTGCTCCTTCTGCCGTGTGAGCAGATGCCACTGTTCATTCTGTGCTGACTGTGTTCCTGCGCTGCATTGAGCAGCCTCTGGGCTGATTCCATTCAAATGCTTTTCCTGTATGAAAGTGAGCAGTGAAAGCAATGATGGAGGCACCAATGTAAAGGGGATTGTGTGCTGAACAGGTCCAGCACCAGCTTTCAATCCTGGCTCTTCTGCTGTGGGAGCAGAGGCCAAACGTTCGTGCTGTACTCACTGTGCTGCTGGGCAGCTGAGCGACACCACCTGAGAATTCGGATTCAAATGGACTTTTAGGTATGAAGCCGAGGAGAGACTGCAATGATGGTGACCCCGTTGCAAAGCTGCTTGTGTGCTGAAGAGACACAGCACTAGCTTTCCCTGCTGGTCCTTCTGCCGTGTGAGCAGATGCCACTGTTCATTCTGTGCTGACTGTGTTGCTGCGCAGCAGAGAGCAGGCTCTGGACTGATTCCATTCAAATGCTTTTCCTGTATGAAAGTGAGCAGTGAAAGCAACGATGGAGGCACCAATGTAAAGGGCATTGTGTGCTGAACAGGTCCAGCACCAGCTTTCAATCCTGGCTCTTCTGCTGTGGGAGCAGAGGCGAAACGTTCGTCCTGTACTGTGCTGCTGGGCAGCTGAGAGAGACCACCTGAGAATTTGGATTCAAATGGACTTTTAGGTAGGAAACCGATGAGAGACTGCAATGATGGTGACCCCGTTGCAAAGCTGCTTGTGTGCTGAAGAAGCAGAGCACTAGCTTTCCCTGCTGCTCCTTCTGCCGTGTGAGCAGATGCCACTCTTCATTCTGTGCTGACTGTGTTGCTGCGCAGCAGAGAGCAGCCTCTGGACTGATTCCATTCAAATGCTTTTCCTGTATGAAAGTGAGCAGTGAAAGCAACGATGAATGCACCAATGTAAAAGGGATTGTGTGCTGAACAGGTGAAGCACCAGCTTTCAATCCTGGCTCTTCTGCTGTGGGAGCAGAGGCCAAACGTTCGTGCTGTACTAACTGTGCTGCTGGGCAGCTGAGCGACACCACCTGAGAATTCGGATTCAAAAGGACTTTTAGGTATGAAGCCGCGGAGAGACTGCAATGATGGTGACCCCGTTGCAAAGCTGCTTGTGTGCTGAAGAAGCAGAGCACTAGCTTTCCCTGCTGCTCCTTCTGCCGTGTGAGCAGATGCCACTCTTCATTCTGTGCTGTGTTGCTGCCAGCAGGGAGCAGGCTCTGGACTGATTCCATTCAAATGCTTTTCCTGTACGAGTGTTAGCAGTGAAAGCAACGATGGATGCACCAATGTAAATGGGATTGTGTGCTGAAAAGGTCCAGCACCAGCTTTCAATCCTTGCTCTTCTGCTGTTGGAGCAGATGCCAAACGTTCGTGCAGTACTCACTGTGCTGCTGGGCAGCTGAGACCGCTTGAGAATTTGGATTCAAATGGACTTTTAGGTATGAAACCGAGGAGAGACTACAATGATGGTGACCCCGTTGCAAAGCTGCTTGTGTGCTGAAGAGGCAGAGCACTAGCTTTCCCTGCTGCTCCTTCTGCCGTGTGAGCAGATGCCACTGTTCATTCTGTGCTGACTGTGTTGCTGCGCAGCAGAGAGCAGCCTCTAGACTGATTCCATTCAAATGCTTTTCCTGTATGAAAGTGAGCACTGAAAGCAACGATGGAGGCACCAATGTAAAGGGGATTGTGTGCTGAACAGGTCCAGCACAAGCTTTCAATCCTGGCTCTTCTGCTGTGGGAGCAGAGGCCAAACGTTCGTGCTGTACTCACTGTGCTGCTGGGCAGCTGAGAGACACCACCTGAGAATTTGGATTCAAATGGACTTTTAGGTATGAAACCGAGGAGAGACTGCAATGATGGTGACCCCGTTGCAAAGCTGCTTGTGTGCTGAAGAAGCAGAGCACTAGCTTTCCCTGCTGCTCCTTCTGCCGTGTGAGCAGATGCTACTGTTCATTCTGTGCTGACTGTGTTGCTGCGCAGCAGAGAGCAGGCTCTGGACTGATTCCATTCAAATGCTTTTCCTGTACGAGTGTTAGCAGTGAAAGCAACGATGGATGCACCAATGTAAAGGGGATTGTGTGCTGAACAGGTCCAGCACCAGCTTTCAATCCTGGCTCTTCTGCTGTGGGAGCAGATGCCAAACGTTCGTGCAGTACTCACTGTGCTGCTGGGCAGCTGAGACCGCTTGAGAATTTGGATTCAAATGGACTTTTAGGTATGAAACCGAGGAGAGACTGCAATGATGGTGACCCCGTTGCAAAGCTGCTTGTGTGCTGAAGAGGCAGAGCACTAGCTTTCCCTGCTGCTCCTTCTGCTGTGTGAGCAGATGCCACTGTTCATTCTGTGCTGACTGTGTTGCTGCGCAGCAGAGAGCAGCCTCTGGACTGATTCCATTCAAATGCTTTTCCTGTATGAAAGTGAGCAGTGAAAGCAACGATGGAGGCACCAATGTAAAGGGGATTGTGTGCTGAACAGGTCCAGCACCAGCTTTCAATCCTGGCTCTTCTGCTGTGGGAGCAGAGGCCAAACGTTCGTGCTGTACTCACTGTGCTGCTGGGCAGCTGAGCGACACCACCTGAGAATTCGGATTCAAATGGACTTTTAGGTATGAAGCCGAGGAGAGACTGCAATGATGGTGACCCCGTTGCAAAGCTGCTTGTGTGCTGAAGAAGCAGAGCACTAGCTTTCCCTGCTGCTCCTTCTGCCGTGTGAGCAGATGCCACTGTTCATTCTGTGCTGTGTTGCTGCCAGCAGGGAGCAGGCTCTGGACGGATTCGATTCAAATGCTTTTCCTGCATGAGTGTTAGCAGTGAAAGCAACGATGGAGGCACCAATGTAAAGGGGATTGTGTGCTGAACAGGTCCAGCACCAGCTTTCAATCCTGGCTCTTCTGCTGTGGGAGCAGAGGCCAAACGTTCGTGCTGTACTCACTGTGCTGCTGGGCAGCTGAGCGACACCACCTGAGAATTCGGATTCAAATGGACTTTTAGGTATGAAACCGAGGAGAGACTGCAATGATGGTGACCCCGTTGCAAAGCTGCTTGTGTGCTGAAGAAGCAGAGCACTAGCTTTCCCTGCTGCTCCTTCTGCCGTGTGAGCAGATGCCACTGTTCATTCTGTGCTGACTGTGTTGCTGCGCAGCAGAGAGCAGGCTCTGGACTGATTCCATTCAAATGCTTTTCCTGTATGAAAGTGAGCAGTGAAAGCAACGATGGAGGCACCAATGTAAAGGGGATTGTGTGCTGAACAGGTCCAGCACCAGCTTTCAATCCTGGCTCTTCTGCTGTGGGAGCAGAGGCCAAACGTTCGTGCTGTACTAACTGTGCTGCTGGGCAGCTGAGCGACAATACCTGAGAATTTGGATTCAAATGGACTTTTAGGTATGAAACCGAGGAGAGACTGCAATGATGGTGACCCCGTTGCAAAGCTGCTTGTGTGCTGAAGAAGCAGAGCACTAGCTTTCCCTGCTGCTCCTTCTGCCGTGTGAGCAGATGCCACTGTTCATTCTGTGCTGACTGTGTTGCTGCGCAGCAGAGAGCAGCCTCTGGACTGATTCCATTCAAATGCTTTTCCTGTATGAAAGTGAGCAGTGAAAGCAACGATGAATGCACCAATGGAAAAGGGATTGTGTGCTGAACAGGTCCAGCACCAGCTTTCAATCCTGGCTCTTCTGCTGTGGGAGCAGAGGCCAAACGTTCGCGCTGTACTCACTGTGCTGCTGGGCAGCTGAGAGACACCACCTGAGAATTTGGATTCAAATGGACTTTTAGGTATGAAACCGAGGAGAGACTGCAATGATGGTGACCCCGTTGCAAAGCTGCTTGTGTGCTGAAGAAGCAGAGCACTAGCTTTCCCTGCTGCTCCTTCTGCCGTGTGAGCAGACGCCACTGTTCATTCTGTGCTGTGTTGCTGCCAGCAGGGAGCAGGCTCTGGACGGATTCGATTCAAATGCTTTTCCTGTATGAGTGTTAGCAGTGAAAGCAACGATGGAGGCACCAATGTAAAGGGGATTGTGTGCTGAACAGGTCCAGCACCAGCTTTCAATCCTGGCTCTTCTGCTGTTGGAGCAGAGGCCAAACGTTCGTGCTGTACTCACTGTGCTGCTGGGCAGCTGAGCGACACCACCTGAGAATTCGGATTCAAATGGACTTTTAGGTATGAAGCCGAGGAGAGACTGCAATGATGGTTACCCCGTTGCAAAGCTGCTTGTGTGCTGAAGAAGCAGAGCACTAGCTTTCCCTGCTGCTCCTTCTGCCGTGTGAGCAGATGCCACTGTTCATTCTGTGCTGACTGTGTTGCTGCGCAGCAGAGAGCAGCCTCTGGACTGATTCCATTCAAATGCTCTTCCTGTATGAAAGTGAGCAGTGAAAGCAACGATGAATGCACCAATGTAAAAGGGATTGTGTGCTGAACAGGTCCAGCACCAGCTTTCAATCCTTGCTCTTCTGCTGTGGGAGCAGATGCCAAACGTACGTGCAGTACTCACTGTGCTGCTGGGCAGCTGAGACCGCTTGAGAATTTGGATTCAAATGGACTTTTAGGTATGAAACCGAGGAGAGACTGCAATGATGGTGACCCCGTTGCAAAGCTGCTTGTGTGCTGAAGAGACACAGCACTAGCTTTCCCTGCTGCTCCTTCTGCCGTGTGAGCAGATGCTACTGTTCATTCTGTGCTGACTGTGTTGCTGCGCAGCAGAGAGCAGCCTCTGTACTGATTCTATTCAAATGCTTTTCCTGTATGAAAGTGAGCAGTGAAAGCAACGATGAATGCACCAATGTAAAAGGGATTGTGTGCTGAACAGGTCCAGCACCAGCTTTCAATCCTGTCTCTTCTGCTGTGGGAGCAGAGGCCAAACGTTCGTGCTGTACTCACTGTGCTGCTGGGCAGCTAAGAGACACCACCTGAGAATTCGGATTCAAATGGACTTTTAGGTATGAAGCCGAGGAGAGACTGCAATGATGGTGACCCCGTTGCAAAGCTGCTTGTGTGCTGAAGAAGCAGAGCACTAGCTTTCCCTGCTGCTCCTTCTGCCGTGTGAGCTGATGCCACTGTTCATTCTGTGCTGTGTTGCTGCGCAGCAGAGAGCAGCCTCTGGACTGATTCCATTCAAATGCTTTTCCTGTATGAAAGTGAGCAGTGAAAGCAACGATGAATGCACCAATGTAAAAGGGATTGTGTGCTGAACAGGTCCAGCACCAGCTTTCAATCCTGGCTCTTCTGCTGTGGGAGCAGAGGCCAAAAGTTCGTGCTGTACTAACTGTGCTGCTGGGCAGCTGAGAGAGACCACCTGAGAATTTGGATTCAAATTTACTTTTAGGTATGAAACCGAGGAGAGACTGCAATGATGGTGACCCCGTTGCAAAGCTGCTTGTGTGCTGAAGAAGCAGAGCACTAGCTTTCCCTGCTGCTCCTTCTGCCGTGTGAGCAGATGCCACTGTTCATTCTGTGCTGTGTTGCTGCCAGCAGGGAGCAGGCTCTGGACGGATTCTATTCAAATGCTTTTCCTGTATGAGTGTTAGCAGTGAAAGCAACGATGGAGGCACCAATGTAAAGGGGATTGTGTGCTGATCAGGTCCAGCACCAGCTTTCAATCCTGGCTCTTCTGCTGTGGGAGCAGAGGCCAAACGTTCGTGCTGTACTCACTGTGCTGCTAGGCAGCTGAGCGACACCACCTGAGAATTCGGATTCAAATGGACTTTTAGGTATGAAACTGAGGAGAGACTGCAATGATGGTGACCCCGTTGCAAAGCTGCTTGTGTGCTGAAGAAGTAGAGCACTAGCTTTCCCTGCTGCTCCTTCTGCCGTGTGAGCAGATGCCACTGTTCATTCTGTGCTGACTGTGTTGCTGCGCAGCAGAGAGCAGCCTCTAGACTGATTCCATTCAAATGCTTTTCCTGTATGAAAGTGAGCACTGAAAGCAACGATGGAGGCACCAATGTAAAGGGGATTGTGTGCTGAACAGGTCCAGCACAAGCTTTCAATCCTGGCTCTTCTGCTGTGGGAGCAGAGGCCAAACGTTCGTGCTGTACTCACTGTGCTGCTGGGCAGCTGAGAGACACCACCTGAGAATTTGGATTCAAATGGACTTTTAGGTATGAAACCGAGGAGAGACTGCAATGATGGTGACCCCGTTGCAAAGCTGCTTGTGTGCTGAAGAAGCAGAGCACTAGCTTTCCCTGCTGCTCCTTCTGCCGTGTGAGCAGATGCTACTGTTCATTCTGTGCTGACTGTGTTGCTGCGCAGCAGAGAGCAGCCTCTGGACTGATTCCATTCAAATGCTTTTCCTGTACGAGTGTTAGCAGTGAAAGCAACGATGGATGCACCAATGTAAAGGGGATTGTGTGCTGAACAGGTCCAGCACCAGCTTTCAATCCTGGCTCTTCTGCTGTGGGAGCAGATGCCAAACGTTCGTGCAGTACTCACTGTGCTGCTGGGCAGCTGAGACCGCTTGAGAATTTGGATTCAAATGGACTTTTAGGTATGAAACCGAGGAGAGACTGCAATGATGGTGACCCCGTTGCAAAGCTGCTTGTGTGCTGAAGAGGCAGAGCACTAGCTTTCCCTGCTGCTCCTTCTGCTGTGTGAGCAGATGCCACTGTTCATTCTGTGCTGACTGTGTTGCTGCGCAGCAGAGAGCAGCCTCTGGACTGATTCCATTCAAATGCTTTTCCTGTATGAAAGTGAGCAGTGAAAGCAACGATGGAGGCACCAATGTAAAGGGGATTGTGTGCTGAACAGGTCCAGCACCAGCTTTCAATCCTGGCTCTTCTGCTGTGGGAGCAGAGGCCAAACGTTCGTGCTGTACTCACTGTGCTGCTGGGCAGCTGAGCGACACCACCTGAGAATTCGGATTCAAATGGACTTTTAGGTATGAAGCCGAGGAGAGACTGCAATGATGGTGACCCCGTTGCAAAGCTGCTTGTGTGCTGAAGAAGCAGAGCACTAGCTTTCCCTGCTGCTCCTTCTGCCGTGTGAGCAGATGCCACTGTTCATTCTGTGCTGTGTTGCTGCCAGCAGGGAGCAGGCTCTGGACGGATTCGATTCAAATGCTTTTCCTGCATGAGTGTTAGCAGTGAAAGCAACGATGGAGGCACCAATGTAAAGGGGATTGTGTGCTGAACAGGTCCAGCACCAGCTTTCAATCCTGGCTCTTCTGCTGTGGGAGCAGAGGCCAAACGTTCGTGCTGTACTCACTGTGCTGCTGGGCAGCTGAGCGACACCACCTGAGAATTCGGATTCAAATGGACTTTTAGGTATGAAACCGAGGAGAGACTGCAATGATGGTGACCCCGTTGCAAAGCTGCTTGTGTGCTGAAGAAGCAGAGCACTAGCTTTCCCTGCTGCTCCTTCTGCCGTGTGAGCAGATGCCACTGTTCATTCTGTGCTGACTGTGTTGCTGCGCAGCAGAGAGCAGGCTCTGGACTGATTCCATTCAAATGCTTTTCCTGTATGAAAGTGAGCAGTGAAAGCAACGATGGAGGCACCAATGTAAAGGGGATTGTGTGCTGAACAGGTCCAGCACCAGCTTTCAATCCTGGCTCTTCTGCTGTGGGAGCAGAGGCCAAACGTTCGTGCTGTACTAACTGTGCTGCTGGGCAGCTGAGCGACAATACCTGAGAATTTGGATTCAAATGGACTTTTAGGTATGAAACCGAGGAGAGACTGCAATGATGGTGACCCCGTTGCAAAGCTGCTTGTGTGCTGAAGAAGCAGAGCACTAGCTTTCCCTGCTGCTCCTTCTGCCGTGTGAGCAGATGCCACTGTTCATTCTGTGCTGACTGTGTTGCTGCGCAGCAGAGAGCAGCCTCTGGACTGATTCCATTCAAATGCTTTTCCTGTATGAAAGTGAGCAGTGAAAGCAACGATGAATGCACCAATGGAAAAGGGATTGTGTGCTGAACAGGTCCAGCACCAGCTTTCAATCCTGGCTCTTCTGCTGTGGGAGCAGAGGCCAAACGTTCGCGCTGTACTCACTGTGCTGCTGGGCAGCTGAGAGACACCACCTGAGAATTTGGATTCAAATGGACTTTTAGGTATGAAACCGAGGAGAGACTGCAATGATGGTGACCCCGTTGCAAAGCTGCTTGTGTGCTGAAGAAGCAGAGCACTAGCTTTCCCTGCTGCTCCTTCTGCCGTGTGAGCAGACGCCACTGTTCATTCTGTGCTGTGTTGCTGCCAGCAGGGAGCAGGCTCTGGACGGATTCGATTCAAATGCTTTTCCTGTATGAGTGTTAGCAGTGAAAGCAACGATGGAGGCACCAATGTAAAGGGGATTGTGTGCTGAACAGGTCCAGCACCAGCTTTCAATCCTGGCTCTTCTGCTGTTGGAGCAGAGGCCAAACGTTCGTGCTGTACTCACTGTGCTGCTGGGCAGCTGAGCGACACCACCTGAGAATTCGGATTCAAATGGACTTTTAGGTATGAAGCCGAGGAGAGACTGCAATGATGGTTACCCCGTTGCAAAGCTGCTTGTGTGCTGAAGAAGCAGAGCACTAGCTTTCCCTGCTGCTCCTTCTGCCGTGTGAGCAGATGCCACTGTTCATTCTGTGCTGACTGTGTTGCTGCGCAGCAGAGAGCAGCCTCTGGACTGATTCCATTCAAATGCTCTTCCTGTATGAAAGTGAGCAGTGAAAGCAACGATGAATGCACCAATGTAAAAGGGATTGTGTGCTGAACTGGTCCAGCACCAGCTTTCAATCCTTGCTCTTCTGCTGTGGGAGCAGATGCCAAACGTACGTGCAGTACTCACTGTGCTGCTGGGCAGCTGAGACCGCTTGAGAATTTGGATTCAAATGGACTTTTAGGTATGAAACCGAGGAGAGACTGCAATGATGGTGACCCCGTTGCAAAGCTGCTTGTGTGCTGAAGAGGCAGAGCACTAGCTTTCCCTGCTGCTCCTTCTGCCGTGTGAGCAGATGCTACTGTTCATTCTGTGCTGACTGTGTTGCTGCGCAGCAGAGAGCAGCCTCTGTACTGATTCTATTCAAATGCTTTTCCTGTATGAAAGTGAGCAGTGAAAGCAACGATGAATGCACCAATGTAAAAGGGATTGTGTGCTGAACAGGTCCAGCACCAGCTTTCAATCCTGTCTCTTCTGCTGTGGGAGCAGAGGCCAAACGTTCGTGCTGTACTCACTGTGCTGCTGGGCAGCTAAGAGACACCACCTGAGAATTCGGATTCAAATGGACTTTTAGGTATGAAGCCGAGGAGAGACTGCAATGATGGTGACCCCGTTGCAAAGCTGCTTGTGTGCTGAAGAAGCAGAGCACTAGCTTTCCCTGCTGCTCCTTCTGCCGTGTGAGCTGATGCCACTGTTCATTCTGTGCTGTGTTGCTGCGCAGCAGAGAGCAGCCTCTGGACTGATTCCATTCAAATGCTTTTCCTGTATGAAAGTGAGCAGTGAAAGCAACGATGAATGCACCAATGTAAAAGGGATTGTGTGCTGAACAGGTCCAGCACCAGCTTTCAATCCTGGCTCTTCTGCTGTGGGAGCAGAGGCCAAAAGTTCGTGCTGTACTAACTGTGCTGCTGGGCAGCTGAGAGAGACCACCTGAGAATTTGGATTCAAATTTACTTTTAGGTATGAAACCGAGGAGAGACTGCAATGATGGTGACCCCGTTGCAAAGCTGCTTGTGTGCTGAAGAAGCAGAGCACTAGCTTTCCCTGCTGCTCCTTCTGCCGTGTGAGCAGATGCCACTGTTCATTCTGTGCTGTGTTGCTGCCAGCAGGGAGCAGGCTCTGGACTGATTCCATTCAAATGCTTTTCCTGTATGAAAGTGAGCAGTGAAAGCAACGATGGAGGCACCAATGTAAAAGGGATTGTGTGCTGAACAGGTCCAGCACCAGCTTTCAATCCTGGCTCTTCTGCTGTGGGAGCAGAGGCCAAAAGTTCGTGCAGTACTCACTGTGCTGCTGGGCAGCTGAGACAGCTTGAGAATTTGGATTCAAATGGACTTTTAGGTACGAAACCGAGGAGAGACTGCAATGATGGTGACCCCGTTGCAAAGCTGCTTGTGTGCTGAAGAGGCAGAGCACTAGCTTTCCCTGCTGCTCCTTCTGCCGTGTGAGCAGATGCCACTGTTCATTCTGTGCTGTGTTGCTGCGCAGCAGAGAGCAGCCTCTGGACTGATTCCATTCAAATGCTTTTCCTGTATGAAAGTGAGCAGTGAAAGCAACGATGGAGGCACCAATGTAAAGGGGATTGTGTGCTGAACAGGTCCAGCACCAGCTTTCAATCCTGTCTCTTCTGCTGTGGGAGCAGAGGCCAAACGTTCGTGCTGTACTCACTGTGCTGCTGGGCAGCTGAGCGACACCACCTGAGAATTCGGATTCAAATGGACTTTTAGGTATGAAGCCGAGGAGAGACTGCAATGATGGTGACCCCGTTGCAAAGCTGCTTGTGTGCTGAAGAAGCCGAGCACAAGCTTTCCCTCCTGCTCCTTCTGCCGTGTGAGCAGATGCCACTGTTCATTCTGTGCTGACTGTGTTGCTGCGCAGCAGAGAGCAGTCTCTGGACTGATTCCATTCAAATGCTTTTCCTGTATGAATGTGAGCAGTGAAAGCAACGATGGAGGCACCAATGTAAAGGGGATTGTGTGCTGAACAGGTCCAGCACCAGCTTTCAATCCTGGCTCTTCTGCTGTGGGAGCAGAGGCCAAACGTTCGTGCTGTACTAACTGTGCTGCTGGGCAGCTGAGAGACACCACCTGAGAATTTGGATTCAAATGGACTTTTAGGTATGAACCCGAGGAGAGACTGCAATGATGGTGACCCCGTTGCAAAGCTGTTTGTGTGCTGAAGAAGCAGAGCACTAGCTTTCCCTGCTGCTCCTTCTGCCGTGTGAGCAGATGCCACTGTTCATTCTGTGCTGACTGTGTTGCTGCGCAGCAGAGAGCAGCCTCTGGACTGATTCCATTCAAATGCTTTTCCTGTATGAAAGTGCGCAGTGAAAGCAACGATGAATGCACCAATGTAAAAGGGATTGTGTGCTGAACAGGTCCAGCACCAGCTTTCAATCCTGGCTCTTCTGCTGTGGGAGCAGAGGCCAAACGTTCGTGCTGTACTAACTGAGCTGCTGGGCAGCTGAGAGACACCACCTGAGAATTTGGATTCAAAAGGACTTTTAGGTATGAAGCCGAGGAGAGACTGCAATGATGGTGACCCCGTTGCAAAGCTGCTTGTGTGCTGAAGAAGCAGAGCACTAGCTTTCCCTGCTTGTCCTTCTGCCGTGTGAGCAGATGCCACTGTTCATTCTGTGCTGACTGTGTTGCTGCGCAGCAGAGAGCAGCCTCTGGACTGATTCCATTCAAATCCTTTTCCTGTATGAAAGTGAGCAGTGAAAGCAACGATGAATGCACCAATGTAAAAGGGATTGTGTGCTGAACAGGTCCAGCACCAGCTTTCAATCCTGGCTCTTCTGCTGTGGGAGCAGAGGCCAAACGTTCGTGCTGTACTCACTGTGCTGCTGGGCAGCTGAGCGACACCACCTGAGAATTCGGATTCAAAAGGACTTTTAGGTATGAAGCCGAGGAGAGACTGCAATGATGGTGACCCCGTTGCAAAGCTGCTTGTGTGCTGAAGAAGCAGAGCACTAGCTTTCCCTGCTGCTCCTTCTGCCGTGTGAGCAGATGCCACTGTTCATTCTGTGCTGACTGTGTTCCTGCGCAGCAGAGAGCAGGCTCTGGACTGATTCCATTCAAATGCTTTTCCTGAATGAAAGTGAGCAGTGAAAGCAACGATGGAGGCACCAATGTAAAGGGGATTGTGTGCTGAACAGGTCCAGCACCAGCTTTCAATCCTGGCTCTTCTGCTGTGGGAGCAGAGGCCAAACGTTCGTGCTGTACTCACTGTGCTGCTGGGCAGCTGAGCGACACCACCTGAGAATTCGGATTCAAATGGACTTTTAGGTATGAAGCCGAGGAGAGACTGCAATGATGGTGACCCCGTTGCAAAGCTGCTTGTGTGCTGAAGAAGCAGAGCACTAGCTTTCCCTGCTGCTCCTTCTGCCGTGTGAGCAGATGCCACTGTTCATTCTGTGCTGACTGTGTTGCTGCGCAGCAGAGAGAAGCCTCTGGACTGATTCCATTCAAATGCTTTTCCTGTATGAAAGTGAGCAGTGAAAGCAACGATGAATGCACCAATGTAAAAGGGATTGTGTGCTGAACAGGTCCAGCACCAGCTTTCAATCCTGGCTCTTCTGCTGTGGGAGCAGATGCCAAAGGTTCGTGCTGTACTCACTGTGCTGCTGGGCAGCTGAGACAGCTTGAGAATTTGGATTCAAATGGACTTTTAGGTATGAAACCGAGGAGAGACTGCAATGATGGTGACCCCGTTGCAAAGCTGCTTGTGTGCTGAAGAGGCAGAGCACTAGCTTTCCCTGCTGCTCCTTCTGCCGTGTGAGCAGATGCTACTGTTCATTCTGTGCTGACTGTGTTGCTGCGCAGCAGAGAGCAGCCTCTGGACTGATTCCATTCAAATGCTTTTCCTGTATGAAAGTGAGCAGTGAAAGCAACGATGAATGCACCAATGTAAAAGGGATTGTGTGCTGAACAGGGCCAGCACCAGCTTTCAATCCTGGCTCTTCTGCTGTGGGAGCAGAGGCCAAACGTTCGTGCTGTACTAACTGTGCTGCTGGGCAGCTGAGAGACACCACCTGAGAATTCGGATTCAAATGGACTTCTAGGTATGAAACCGAGGAGAGACTGCAATGATGGTGACCCCGTTGCAAAGCTGCTTGTGTGCTGAAGAAGCAGAGCACTAGCTTTCCCTGCTGCTCCTTCTGCCGTGTGAGCAGATGCCACTGTTCATTCTGTGCTGACTGTGTTGCTGCGCAGCAGAGAGCAGCCTCTGGACTGATTCCATTCAAATGCTTTTCCTGTATGAATGTGAGCAGTGAAAGCAACGATGGAGGCACCAATGTAAAGGTGATTGTGTGCTGAACAGGTCCAGCACCAGCTTTCAATCCTGGCTCTTCTGCTGTGGGAGCAGAGGCCAAACGTTCGTGCTGTACTCACTGTGCTGCTGGGCAGCTGAGAGACACCACCTGAGAATTTGGATTCAAAAGGACTTTTAGGTATGAAACCGAGGAGAGACTGCAATGATGGTGACCCCGTTGCAAAGCTGCTTGTGTGCTGAAGAAGCAGAGCACTAGCTTTCCCTGCTGGTCCTTCTGCCGTGTGAGCAGATGCCACTGTTCATTCTGTGCTGACTGTGTTGCTGCGCAGCAGAGAGCAGCCTCTGGACTGATTCCATTCAAATGCTTTTCCTGTATGAAAGTGAGCAGTGAAAGCAACGATGAATGCACCAATGTAAAAGGGATTGTGTGCTGAACAGGTCCAGCACCAGCTTTCAATCCTTGCTCTTCTGCTGTGGGAGCAGATGCCAAAGGTTCGTGCAGTACTCACTGTGCTGCTGGGCAGCTGAGACCGCTTGAGAAGTTGGATTCAAATGGACTTTTAGGTATGAAACCGAGGAGAGACTGCAATGATGGTGACCCCGTTGCAAAGCTGCTTGTGTGCTGAAGAAGCAGAGCACTAGCTTTCCCTGCTGCTCCTTCTGCCGTGTGAGCAGATGCTACTGTTCATTCTGTGCTGACTGTGTTGCTGCGCAGCAGAGAGCAGCCTCTGGACTGATTCCATTCAAATGCTTTTCCTGTATGAAAGTGAGCAGTGAAAGCAACGATGAATGCACCAATGTAAAAGGGATTGTGTGCTGAACAGGGCCAGCACCAGCTTTCAATCCTGGCTCTTCTGCTGTGGGAGCAGATGCCAAACGTTCGTGCTGTACTAACTGTGCTGCTGGGCAGCTGAGAGACACCACCTGAGAATTTGGATTCAAATGGACTTTTAGGTATGAACCCGAGGAGAGACTGCAATGATGGTGACCCCGTTGCAAAGCTGCTTGTGTGCTGAAGAAGCAGAGCACTAGCTTTCCCTGCTGCTCCTTCTGCCGTGTGAGCAGATGCCACTGTTCATTCTGTGCTGACTGTGTTGCTGCCCAGCAGAGAGCAGCCTCTGGACTGATTCTATTCAAATGCTTTTCCTGTATGAATGTGAGCAGTGAAAGCAACGATGGAGGCACCAATGTAAAGGTGATTGTGTGCTGAACAGGTCCAGCACAAGCTTTCAATCCTGGCTCTTCTGCTGTGGGAGCAGAGGCCAAACGTTCGTGCTGTACTAACTGTGCTGCTGGGCAGCTGAGAGAGACCACCTGAGAATTTGGATTCAAATGGACTTTTAGGTATGAACCCGAGGAGAGACTGCAATGATGGTGACCCCGTTGCAAAGCTGCTTGTGTGCTGAAGAAGCAGAGCACTAGCTTTCCCTGCTGCTCCTTCTGCCGTGTGAGCAGATGCCACTGTTCATTCTGTGCTGTGTTGCTGCCAGCCGGGAGCAGCCTCTGGACGGATTCTATTCAAATGCTTTTCCTGTATGAGTGTTAGCAGTGAAAGCAACGATGGAGGCACCAATGTAAAGGGGATTGTGTGCTGAACAGGTCCAGCACCAGCTTTCAATCCTGGCTCTTCTGCTGTGGGAGCAGAGGCCAAACGTTCGTGCTGTACTCACTGTGCTGCTGGGCAGCTGAGCGACACCACCTGAGAATTCGGATTCAAATGGACTTTTAGGTATGAAGCCGAGGAGAGACTGCAATGATGGTGACCCCGTTGCAAAGCTGCTTGTGTGCTGAAGAAGCAGAGCACTAGCTTTCCCTGCTGCTCCTTCTGCCGTGTGAGCAGATGCCACTGTTCATTCTGTGCTGACTGTGTTGCTGCGCAGCAGAGAGCAGCCTCTGGACTGATTCCATTCAAATGCTTTTCCTGTATGAAAGTGAGCAGTGAAAGCAACGATGAATGCACCAATGTAAAAGGGATTGTGTGCTGAACAGGTCCAGCACCAGCTTTCAATCCTTGCTCTTCTGCTGTGGGAGCAGATGCCAAACGTTCGTGCAGTACTAACTGTGCTGCTGGGCAGCTGAGCGACACCACCTGAGAATTCGGATTCAAATGGACTTTTAGGTATGAAGCCGAGGAGAGACTGCAATGATGGTGACCCCGTTGCAAAGCTGCTTGTGTGCTGAAGAAGCAGAGCACTAGCTTTCCCTGCTGCTCCTTCTGCCGTGTGAGCAGATGCCACTGTTCATTCTGTGCTGACTGTGTTGCTGCGCAGCAGAGAGCAGGCTCTGGACTGATTCCATTCAAATGCTTTTCCTGTATGAAAGTGAGCAGTGAAAGCAACGATGGATGCACCAATGTAAAGGGGATTGTGTGCTGAACAGGTCCAGCACCAGCTTTCAATCCTGGCTCTTCTGCTGTGGGAGCAGAGGCCAAACGTTCGTGCTGTACTCACTGTGCTGCTGGGCAGCTGAGAGACACCACCTGAGAATTCGGATTCAAATGGACTTTTAGGTATGAAGCCGAGGAGAGACTGCAATGATGGTGACCCCGTTGCAAAGCTGCTTGTGTGCTGAAGAAGCAGAGCACTAGCTTTCCCTGCTTGTCCTTCTGCCGTGTGAGCAGATGCCACTGTTCATTCTGTGCTGACTGTGTTGCTGCGCAGCAGAGAGCAGGCTCTGGACTGATTCCATTCAAATGCTTTTCCTGTATGAAAGTGAGCAGTGAAAGCAACGATGGATGCACCAATGTAAAGGGGATTGTGTGCTGAACAGGTCCAGCACCAGCTTTCAATCCTGGCTCTTCTGCTGTGGGAGCAGAGGCCAAACGTTCGTGCTGTACTCACTGTGCTGCTGGGCAGCTGAGCGACACCACCTGAGAATTCGGATTCAAATGGACTTCTAGGTATGAAACCGAGGAGAGACTGCAATGATGGTGACCCCGTTGCAAAGCTGCTTGTGTGCTGAAGAAGCAGAGCACTAGCTTTCCCTGCTGCTCTTCTGCCGTGTGAGCAGATGCCACTCTTCATTCTGTGCTGTGTTGCTGCCAGGAGGGAGCAGGCTCTGGACGGATTCTATTCAAATGCTTTTCCTGTATGAGTGTTAGCAGTGAAAGCAACGATGGAGGCACCAATGTAAAGGGGATTGTGTGCTGAACAGGTCCAGCACCAGCTTTCAATCCTGGCTCTTCTGCTGTGGGAGCAGAGGCCAAACGTTCGTGCTGTACTCACTGTGCTGCTGGGCAGCTGAGCGACACCACCTGAGAATTCGGATTCAAATGGACTTTTAGGTATGAAGCCGAGGAGAGACTGCAATGATGGTGACCCCGTTGCAAAGCTGCTTGTTGCCTGAAGAAGCAGAGCACTAGCTTTCCCTGCTGCTCCTTCTGCCGTGTGAGCAGATGCCACTGTTCAGTCTGTGCTGACTGTGTTGCTGCGCAGCAGAGAGCAGCCTCTGGACTGATTCCATTCAAATGCTTTTCCTGTATGAGTGTTAGCAGTGAAAGCAACGATGGAGGCACCAATGTAAAGGGGATTGTGTGATGAACAGGTCCAGCACCAGGTTTCAATCCTGGCTCTTCTGCTGTGGGAGCAGAGGCCAAACGTTCGTGCTGTACTAACTGTGCTGCTGGGCAGCTGAGCGACACCACCTGAGAATTCGGATTCAAAAGGACTTTTAGGTATGAAGCCGAGGAGAGACTGCAATGATGGTGACCCCGTTGCAAAGCTGCTTGTGTGCTGAAGAAGCAGAGCACTAGCTTTCCCTGCTGCTCCTTCTGCCGTGTGAGCAGATGCCACTGTTCATTCTGTGCTGATTGTGTTGCTGCGCAGCAGAGAGCAGCCTCTGGACTGATTCCATTCAAATGCTTTTCCTGTATGAATGTGAGCAGTGAAAGCAACGATGGAGGCACCAATGTAAAGGTGATTGTGTGCTGAACAGGTCCAGCCCCAGCTTTCAATCCTGGCTCTTCTGCTGTGGGAGCAGAGGCCAAACGTTCGTGCTGTACTAACTGTGCTGCTGGGCAGCTGAGAGACACCACCTGAGAATTTGGATTCAAATGGACTTTTAGGTATGAACCCGAGGAGAGACTGCAATGATGGTGACCCCGTTGCAAAGCTGCTTGTGTGCTGAAGAAGCAGAGCACTAGCTTTCCCTGCTGCTCCTTCTGCCGTGTGAGCAGATGCCACTGTTCATTCTGTGCTGTGTTGCTGCCAGCCGGGAGCAGCCTCTGGACGGATTCTATTCAAATGCTTTTCCTGTATGAAAGTGAGCAGTGAAAGCAACGATGAATGCACCAATGTAAAAGGGATTGTGTGCTGAACAGGTCCAGCACCAGCTTTCAATCCTGGCTCTTCTGCTGTGGGAGCAGAGGCCAAACGTTCGTGCTGTACTAACTGTGCTGCTGGGCAGCTGAGCGACACCACCTGAGAATTCGGATTCAAATGGACTTTTAGGTATGAAGCCGAGGAGAGACTGCAATGATGGTGACCCCGTTGCAAAGCTGCTTGTGTGCTGAAGAAGCAGAGCACTAGCTTTCCCTGCTGCTCCTTCTGCCGTGTGAGCAGATGCCACTGTTCATTCTGTGCTGACTGTGTTGCTGCGCAGCAGAGAGCAGCCTCTGGACTGATTCCATTCAAATGCTTTTCCTGTATGAAAGTGAGCAGTGAAAGCAACGATGAATGCACCAATGTAAAAGGGATTGTGTGCTGAACAGGTCCAGCACCAGCTTTCAATCCTTGCTCTTCTGCTGTGGGAGCAGATGCCAAACGTTCGTGCAGTACTCACTGTGCTGCTGGGCAGCTGAGAGACACCACCTGAGAATTTGGATTCAAATGGACTTTTAGGTATGAACCCGAGGAGAGACTGCAATGATGGTGACCCCGTTGCAAAGCTGCTTGTGTGCTGAAGAAGCAGAGCACTAGCTTTCCCTGCTGCTCTTCTGCCGTGTGAGCAGATGCCACTGTTCATTCTGTGCTGACTGTGTTGCTGCGCAGCAGAGAGCAGCCTCTGGACTGATTCCATTCAAATGCTTTTCCTGTATGAATGTGAGCAGTGAAAGCAACGATGGAGGCACCAATGTAAAGGTGATTGTGTGCTGAACAGGTCCAGCACCAGCTTTCAATCCTGGCTCTTCTGCTGTGGGAGCAGAGGCCAAACGTTCGTGCTGTACTAACTGTGCTGCTGGGCAGCTGAGAGACACCACCTGAGAATTTGGATTCAAATGGACTTTTAGGTATGAACCCGAGGAGAGACTGCAATGATGGTGACCCCGTTGCAAAGCTGCTTGTGTGCTGAAGAAGCAGAGCACTAGCTTTCCCTGCTGCTCCTTCTGCCGTGTGAGCAGATGCCACTGTTCATTCTGTGCTGTGTTGCTGCCAGGAGGGAGCAGGCTCTGGACGGATTCTATTCAAATGCTTTTCCTGTATGAGTGTTAGCAGTGAAAGCAACGATGGAGGCACCAATGTAAAGGGGATTGTGTGCTGAACAGGTCCAGCACCAGCTTTCAATCCTGGCTCTTCTGCTGTGGGAGCAGATGCCAAACGTTCGTGCTGTACTCACTGTGCTGCTGGGCAGCTGAGCGACACCACCTGAGAATTCGGATTCAAATGGACTTTTAGGTATGAAGCCGAGGAGAGACTGCAATGATGGTGACCCCGTTGCAAAGCTGCTTGTGTGCTGAAGAAGCAGAGCACTAGCTTTCCCTGCTGCTCCTTCTGCCGTGTGAGCAGATGCCACTCTTCATTCTGTGCTGACTGTGTTGCTGCGCAGCAGAGAGCAGCCTCTGGACTGATTCCATTCAAATGCTTTTCCTGTATGAAAGTGAGCAGTGAAAGCAACGATGAATGCACCAATGTAAAAGGGATTGTGTGCTGAACAGGTCCAGCACCAGCTTTCAATCCTTGCTCTTCTGCTGTGGGAGCAGATGCCAAACGTTCGTGCAGTACTCACTGTGCTGCTGGGCAGCTGAGAGACACCACCTGAGAATTTGGATTCAAATGGACTTTTAGGTATGAACCCGAGGAGAGACTGCAATGATGGTGACCCCGTTGCAAAGCTGCTTGTGTGCTGAAGAAGCAGAGCACTAGCTTTCCCTGCTGCTCTTCTGCCGTGTGAGCAGATGCCACTGTTCATTCTGTGCTGTGTTGCTGCCAGCAGGGAGCAGGCTCTGGACGGATTCTATTCAAATGCTTTTCCTGTATGAGTGTTAGCAGTGAAAGCAACGATGGAGGCACCAATGTAAAGGGGATTGTGTGCTGAACAGGTCCAGCACCAGCTTTCAATCCTGGCTCTTCTGCTGTTGGAGCAGAGGTCAAACGTTCGTGCTGTACTAACTGTGCTGCTGGGCAGCTGAGCGACACCACCTGAGAATTCGGATTCAAATGGACTTTTAGGTATGAAGCCGAGGAGAGACTGCAATGATGGTGACCCCGTTGCAAAGCTGCTTGTGTGCTGAAGAAGCAGAGCACTAGCTTTCCCTGCTGCTCCTTCTGCCGTGTGAGCAGATGCCACTGTTCATTCTGTGCTGTGTTGCTGCCAGCAGGGAGCAGGCTCTGGACGGATTCTATTCAAATGCTTTTCCTGTATGAGTGTTAGCAGTGAAAGCAACGATGGAGGCACCAATGTAAAGGGGATTGTGTGCTGAACAGGTCCAGCACCAGCTTTCAATCCTGGCTCTTCTGCTGTGGGAGCAGAGGCCAAACGTTCGTGCTGTACTAACTGTGCTGCTGGGCAGCTGAGAGACACCACCTGAGAATTTGGATTCAAATGGACTTTTAGGTATGAAGCCGAGGAGAGACTGCAATGATGGTGACCCCGTTGCAAAGCTGCTTGTGTGCTGAAGAAGCAGAGCACTAGCTTTCCCTGCTGCTCCTTCTGCCGTGTGAGCAGATGCCACTGTTCATTCTGTGCTGACTGTGTTGCTGCGCAGCAGAGAGCAGCCTCTGGACTGATTCCATTCAAATGCTTTTCCTGTATGAAAGTGAGCAGTGAAAGCAACGATGAATGCACCAATGTAAAAGGGATTGTGTGCTGAACAGGTCCAGCACCAGCTTTCAATCCTGGCTCTTCTGCTGTTGGAGCAGAGGCCAAACGTTCGTGCTGTACTAACTGTGCTGCTGGGCAGCTGAGAGACACCACCTGAGAATTTGGATTCAAATGGACTTTTAGGTATGAAACCGAGGAGAGACTGCAATGATGGTGACCCCGTTGCAAAGCTGCTTGTGTGCTGAAGAAGCAGAGCACTAGCTTTCCCTGCTGCTCCTTCTGCTGTGGGAGCAGATGCCAAACGTTCGTGCTGTACTCACTGTGCTGCTGGGCAGCTGAGCGACACCACCTGAGAATTCGGATTCAAATGGACTTTTAGGTATGAAGCCGAGGAGAGACTGCAATGATGGTGACCCCGTTGCAAAGCTGCTTGTGTGCTGAAGAAGCAGAGCACTAGCTTTCCCTGCTGCTCCTTCTGCCGTGTGAGCAGATGCCACTGTTCATTCTGTGCTGACTGTGTTGCTGCGCAGCAGAGAGCAGCCTCTGGACTGATTCCATTCAAATGCTTTTCCTGTATGAAAGTGAGCAGTGAAAGCAACGATGAATGCACCAATGTAAAAGGGATTGTGTGCTGAACAGGTCCAGCACCAGCTTTCAATCCTTGCTCTTCTGCTGTGGGAGCAGATGCCAAACGTTCGTGCAGTACTCACTGTGCTGCTGGGCAGCTGAGACCGCTCGAGAATTTGGATTCAAATGGACTTTTAGGTATGAAACCGAGGAGAGACTGCAATGATGGTGACCCCGTTGCAAAGCTGCTTGTGTGCTGAAGAGGCAGAGCACTATCTTTCCCTGCTGCTCCTTCTGCCGTGTGAGCAGATGCTACTGTTCATTCTGTGCTGACTGTGTTGCTGCGCAGCAGAGAGCAGGCTCTGGACTGATTCCATTCAAATGCTTTTCCTGTATGAAAGTGAGCAGTGAAAGCAACGATGAATGCACCAATGTAAAAGGGATTGTGTGCTGAACAGGTCCAGCACCAGCTTTCAATCCTGGCTCTTCTGCTGTGGGAGCAGAGGCCAAACCTTCGTGCTGTACTCACTGTGCTGCTGGGCAGCTGAGCGACACCACCTGAGAATTCGGATTCAAATGGACTTTTAGGTATGAAGCCGAGGAGAGACTGCAATGATGGTGACCCCGTTGCAAAGCTGCTTGTGTGCTGAAGAAGCAGAGCACTAGCTTTCCCTGCTGCTCCTTCTGCCGTGTGAGCAGATGCCACTGTTCATTCTGTGCTGTGTTGCTGCCAGCAGGGAGCAGGCTCTGGACGGATTCTATTCAAATGCTTTTCCTGTATGAGTGTTAGCAGTGAAAGCAACGATGGAGGCACCAATGTAAAGGGGATTGTGTGCTGAACAGGTCCAGCACCAGCTTTCAATCCTGGCTCTTCTGCTGTTGGAGCAGAGGCCAAACGTTCGTGCTGTACTCACTGTGCTGCTGGGCAGCTGAGCGACACCACCTGAGAATTCGGATTCAAATGGACTTTTAGGTATGAAGCCGAGGAGAGACTGCAATGATGGTGACCCCGTTGCAAAGCTGCTTGTGTGCTGAAGAAGCAGAGCACTAGCTTTCCCTGCTGCTCCTTCTGCCGTGTGAGCAGATGCCACTGTTCATTCTGTGCTGACTGTGTTGCTGCGCAGCAGAGAGCAGCCTCTGGACTGATTCCATTCAAATGCTTTTCCTGTATGAAAGTGAGCAGTGAAAGCAACGATGAATGCACCAATGTAAAAGGGATTGTGTGCTGAACAGGTCCAGCACCAGCTTTCAATCCTTGCTCTTCTGCTGTGGGAGCAGAGGCCAAACGTTCGTGCAGTACTCACTGTGCTGCTGGGCAGCTGAGACCGCTCGAGAATTTGGATTCAAATGGACTTTTAGGTATGAAACCGAGGAGAGACTGCAATGATGGTGACCCCGTTGCAAAGCTGCTTGTGTGCTGAAGAGGCAGAGCACTAGCTTTCCCTGCTGCTCCTTCTGCCGTGTGAGCAGATGCCACTGTTCATTCTGTGCTGACTGTGTTGCTGCGCAGCAGAGAGCAGCCTCTGGACTGATTCCATTCAAATGCTTTACCTGTATGAAAGTGCGCAGTGAAAGCAACGATGAATGCACCAATGTAAAAGGGATTGTGTGCTGAACAGGTCCAGCACCAGCTTTCAATCCTGGCTCTTCTGCTGTGGGAGCAGAGGCCAAACGTTCGTGCTGTACTAACTGTGCTGCTGGGCAGCTGAGAGACACCACCTGAGAATTTGGATTCAAATGGACTTTTAGGTATGAACCCGAGGAGAGACTGCAATGATGGTGACCCCGTTGCAAAGCTGCTTGTGTGCTGAAGAAGCAGAGCACTAGCTTTCCCTGCTGCTCCTTCTGCCGTGTGAGCAGATGCCACTGTTCATTCTGTGCTGACTGTGTTGCTGCGCAGCAGAGAGCAGCCTCTGGACTGATTCCATTCAAATGCTTTTCCTGTATGAAAGTGAGCAGTGAAAGCAACGATGAATGCACCAATGTAAAAGGGATTGTGTGCTGAACAGTTCCAGCACCAGCTTTCAATCCTGGCTCTTCTGCTGTTGGAGCAGAGGCCAAACGTTCGTGCTGTACTCACTGTGCTGCTGGGCAGCTGAGCGACATCACCTGAGAATTCGGATTCAAATGGACTTTTAGGTATGAAGCCGAGGAGAGACTGCAATGATGGTGACCCCGTTGCAAAGCTGCTTGTGTGCTGAAGAAGCAGAGCACTAGCTTTCCCTGCTGGTCCTTCTGCCGTGTGAGCAGATGCCACTGTTCATTCTGTGCTGACTGTGTTGCTGCGCAGCAGAGAGCAGCCTCTGGACTGATTCCATTCAAATGCTTTTCCTGTATGAATGTGAGCAGTGAAAGCAACGATGGAGGCACCAATGTAAAGGTGATTGTGTGCTGAACAGGTCCAGCACCAGCTTTCAATCCTGGCTCTTCTGCTGTGGGAGCAGAGGCCAAACGTTCGTGCTGTACTAACTGTGCTGCTGGGCAGCTGAGAGGCACACCTGAGAATTTGGATTCAAATGGACTTTTAGGTATGAAGCCGAGGAGAGACTGCAATGATGGTGACCCCGTTGCAAAGCTGCTTGTGTGCTGAAGAAGCAGAGCACTAGCTTTCCCTGCTGCTCCTTCTGCCGTGTGAGCAGATGCCACTCTTCATTCTGTGCTGACTGTGTTGCTGCGCAGCAGAGAGCAGCCTTTGGACTGATTCCATTCAAATGCTTTTCCTGTATGAGTGTTAGCAGTGAAAGCAACGATGGAGGCACCAATGTAAAGGGGATTGTGTGCTGAACAGGTCCAGCACCAGCTTTCAATCCTGGCTCTTCTGCTGTGGGAGCAGATGACAAACGTTCGTGCAGTACTCACTGTGCTGCTGGGCAGCTGAGACCGCTTGAGAATTTGGATTCAAATGGACTTTTAGGTATGAAACCGAGGAGAGACTGCAATGATGGTGACCCCGTGGCAAAGCTGCTTGTGTGCTGAAGAGGCAGAGCACTAGCTTTCCCTGCTGCTCCTTCTGCCGTGTGAGCAGATGCTACTGTTCATTCTGTGCTGACTGTGTTGCTGCGCAGCAGAGAGCAGCCTCTGTACTGATTCCATTCAAATGCTTTTCCTGTATGAAAGTGAGCAGTGAAAGCAACGATGAATGCACCAATGTAAAAGGGATTATGTGCTGAACAGGTCTAGCACCAGCTTTCAATCCTGGCTCTTCTGCTGTGGGAGCAGAGGCCAAACGTTCGTGCTGTACTAACTGTGCTGCTGGGCAGCTGAGAGACACCACCTGAGAATTTGGATTCAAATGGACTTTTAGGTATGAACCCGAGGAGAGACTGCAATGATGGTGACCCCGTTGCAAAGCTGCTTGTGTGCTGAAGAAGCAGAGCACTAGCTTTCCCTGCTGGTCCTTCTGCCGTGTGAGCAGATGCCACTGTTCATTCTGTGCTGACTGTGTTGCTGCGCAGCAGAGAGCAGCCTCTGGACTGATTCCATTCAAATGCTTTTCCTGTATGAAAGTGAGCAGTGAAAGCAACGATGAATGCACCAATGTAAAAGGGATTGTGTGCTGAACAGGTCCAGCACCAGCTTTCAATCCTGGCTCTTCTGCTGTGGGAGCAGAGGCCAAACGTTCGTGCTGTACTCACTGTGCTGCTGGGCAGCTGAGCGACACCACCTGAGAATTCGGATTCAAATGGACTTTTAGGTATGAAGCCGAGGAGAGACTGCAATGATGGTGACCCCGTTGCAAAGCTGCTTGTGTGCTGAAGAAGCAGAGCACTAGCTTTCCCTGCTGCTCCTTCTGCCGTGTGAGCAGATGCCACTGTTCATTCTGTGCTGTGTTGCTGCCAGCAGGGAGCAGGCTCTGGACGGATTCTATTCAAATGCTTTTCCTGTATGAGTGTTAGCAGTGAAAGCAACGATGGAGGCACCAATGTAAAGGGGATTGTGTGCTGAACAGGTCCAGCACCAGCTTTCAATCCTGGCTCTTCTGCTGTTGGAGCAGAGGCCAAACGTTCGTGCTGTACTCACTGTGCTGCTGGGCAGCTGAGCGACACCACCTGAGAATTCGGATTCAAATGGACTTTTAGGTATGAAGCCGAGGAGAGACTGCAATGATGGTGACCCCGTTGCAAAGCTGCTTGTGTGCTGAAGAAGCAGAGCACTAGCTTTCCCTGCTGCTCCTTCTGCCGTGTGAGCAGATGCCACTGTTCATTCTGTGCTGACTGTGTTGCTGCGCAGCAGAGAGCAGCCTCTGGACTGATTCCATTCAAATGCTTTTCCTGTATGAATGTGAGCAGTGAAATCAACGATGGAGGCACCAATGTAAAGGTGATTGTGTGCTGAACAGGTCCAGCACCAGCTTTCAATCCTGGCTCTTCTGCTGTGGGAGCAGAGGCCAAACGTTCGTGCTGTACTAACTGTGCTGCTGGGCAGCTGAGAGACACCACCTGAGAATTTGGATTCAAATGGACTTTTAGGTATGAACCCGAGGAGAGACTGCAATGATGGTGACCCCGTTGCAAAGCTGCTTGTGTGCTGAAGAAGCAGAGCACTAGCTTTCCCTGCTGCTCCTTCTGCCGTGTGAGCAGATGCCACTGTTCATTCTGTGCTGACTGTGTTGCTGCGCAGCAGAGAGCAGCCTCTGGACTGATTCCATTCAAATGCTTTTCCTGTATGAAAGTGAGCAGTGAAAGCAACGATGAATGCACCAATGTAAAAGGGATTATGTGCTGAACAGGTCTAACACCAGCTTTCAATCCTGGCTCTTCTGCTGTGGGAGCAGAGGCCAAACGTTCGTGCTGTACTAACTGTGCTGCTGGGCAGCTGAGAGACACCACCTGAGAATTTGGATTCAAATGGACTTTTAGGTATGAAGCCGAGGAGAGACTGCAATGATGGTGACCCCGTTGCAAAGCTGCTTGTGTGCTGAAGAAGCAGAGCACTAGCTTTCCCTGCTGCTCCTTCTGCCGTGTGAGCAGATGCCACTGTTCATTCTGTGCTGACTGTGTTGCTGCGCAGCAGAGAGCAGCCTCTGGACTGATTCCATTCAAATGCTTTACCTGTATGAAAGTGCGCAGTGAAAGCAACGATGAATGCACCAATGTAAAAGGGATTGTGTGCTGAACAGGTCCAGCACCAGCTTTCAATCCTGGCTCTTCTGCTGTGGGAGCAGAGGCCAAACGTTCGTGCTGTACTAACTGTGCTGCTGGGCAGCTGAGAGACACCACCTGAGAATTTGGATTCAAATGGACTTTTAGGTATGAACCCGAGGAGAGACTGCAATGATGGTGACCCCGTTGCAAAGCTGCTTGTGTGCTGAAGAAGCAGAGCACTAGCTTTCCCTGCTGCTCCTTCTGCCGTGTGAGCAGATGCCACTGTTCATTCTGTGCTGACTGTGTTGCTGCGCAGCAGAGAGCAGCCTCTGGACTGATTCCATTCAAATGCTTTTCCTGTATGAAAGTGAGCAGTGAAAGCAACGATGAATGCACCAATGTAAAAGGGATTGTGTGCTGAACAGTTCCAGCACCAGCTTTCAATCCTGGCTCTTCTGCTGTTGGAGCAGAGGCCAAACGTTCGTGCTGTACTCACTGTGCTGCTGGGCAGCTGAGCGACATCACCTGAGATTTCGGATTCAAATGGACTTTTAGGTATGAAGCCGAGGAGAGACTGCAATGATGGTGACCCCGTTGCAAAGCTGCTTGTGTGCTGAAGAAGCAGAGCACTAGCTTTCCCTGCTGCTCCTTCTGCCGTGTGAGCAGATGCCACTGTTCATTCTGTGCTGACTGTGTTGCTGCGCAGCAGAGAGCAGCCTCTGGACTGATTCCATTCAAATGCTTTTCCTGTATGAATGTGAGCAGTGAAAGCAACGATGGAGGCACCAATGTAAAGGTGATTGTGTGCTGAACAGGTCCAGCACCAGCTTTCAATCCTGGCTCTTCTGCTGTGGGAGCAGAGGCCAAACGTTCGTGCTGTACTAACTGTGCTGCTGGGCAGCTGAGAGGCACACCTGAGAATTTGGATTCAAATGGACTTTTAGGTATGAAGCCGAGGAGAGACTGCAATGATGGTGACCCCGTTGCAAAGCTGCTTGTGTGCTGAAGAAGCAGAGCACTAGCTTTCCCTGCTGCTCCTTCTGCCGTGTGAGCAGATGCCACTGTTCATTCTGTGCTGACTGTGTTGCTGCGCAGCAGAGAGCAGCCTCTGGACTGATTCCATTCAAATGCTTTTCCTGTATGAAAGTGAGCAGTGAAAGCAACGATGAATGCACCAATGTAAAAGGGATTGCGTGCTGAACAGGTCCAGCACCAGCTTTCAATCCTGGCTCTTCTGCTGTGGGAGCAGAGGCCAAACGTTCGTGCTGTACTAACTGTGCTGCTGGGCAGCTGAGAGACACCACCTGAGAATTTGGATTCAAATGGACTTTTAGGTATGAAACCGAGGAAGGACTGCAATGATGGTGACCCCGTTGCAAAGCTGCTTGTGTGCTGAAGAAGCAGAGCACTAGCTTTCCCTGCTGCTCCTTCTGCCGTGTGAGCAGATGCCACTCTTCATTCTGTGCTGACTGTGTTGCTGCGCAGCAGAGAGCAGCCTTTGGACTGATTCCATTCAAATGCTTTTCCTGTATGAGTGTTAGCAGTGAAAGCAACGATGGAGGCACCAATGTAAAGGGGATTGTGTGCTGAACAGGTCCAGCACCAGCTTTCAATCCTGGCTCTTCTGCTGTGGGAGCAGATGCCAAACGTTCGTGCTGTACTCACTGTGCTGCTGGGCAGCTGAGCGACACCACCTGAGAATTCGGATTCAAATGGACTTTTAGGTATGAAGCCGAGGAGAGACTGCAATGATGGTGACCCCGTTGCAAAGCTGCTTGTGTGCTGAAGAAGCAGAGCACTAGCTTTCCCTGCTGCTCCTTCTGCCGTGTGAGCAGATGCCACTGTTCATTCTGTGCTGACTGTGTTGCTGCGCAGCAGAGAGCAGCCTCTGGACTGATTCCATTCAAATGCTTTTCCTGTATGAAAGTGAGCAGTGAAAGCAACGATGAATGCACCAATGTAAAAGGGATTGTGTGCTGAACAGGTCCAGCACCAGCTTTCAATCCTGGCTCTTCTGCTGTGGGAGCAGATGCCAAACGTTCGTGCAGTACTCACTGTGCTGCTGGGCAGCTGAGACCGCTTGAGAATTTGGATTCAAATGGACTTTTAGGTATGAAACCGAGGAGAGACTGCAATGATGGTGACCCCGTGGCAAAGCTGCTTGTGTGCTGAAGAGGCAGAGCACTAGCTTTCCCTGCTGCTCCTTCTGCCGTGTGAGCAGATGCTACTGTTCATTCTGTGCTGACTGTGTTGCTGCGCAGCAGAGAGCAGCCTCTGTACTGATTCCATTCAAATGCTTTTCCTGTATGAAAGTGAGCAGTGAAAGCAACGATGAATGCACCAATGTAAAAGGGATTATGTGCTGAACAGGTCTAGCACCAGCTTTCAATCCTGGCTCTTCTGCTGTGGGAGCAGAGGCCAAACGTTCGTGCTGTACTAACTGTGCTGCTGGGCAGCTGAGAGACACCACCTGAGAATTTGGATTCAAATGGACTTTTAGGTATGAACCCGAGGAGAGACTGCAATGATGGTGACCCCGTTGCAAAGCTGCTTGTGTGCTGAAGAAGCAGAGCACTAGCTTTCCCTGCTGGTCCTTCTGCCGTGTGAGCAGATGCCACTGTTCATTCTGTGCTGACTGTGTTGCTGCGCAGCAGAGAGCAGCCTCTGGACTGATTCCATTCAAATGCTTTTCCTGTATGAAAGTGAGCAGTGAAAGCAACGATGAATGCACCAATGTAAAAGGGATTGTGTGCTGAACAGGTCCAGCACCAGCTTTCAATCCTGGCTCTTCTGCTGTGGGAGCAGAGGCCAAACGTTCGTGCAGTACTAACTGTGCTGCTGGGCAGCTGAGAGACACCACCTGAGAATTTGGATTCAAATGGACTTTTAGGTATGAACCCGAGGAGAGACTGCAATGATGGTGACCCCGTTGCAAAGCTGCTTGTGTGCTGAAGAAGCAGAGCACTAGCTTTCCCTGCTGCTCCTTCTGCCGTGTGAGCAGATGCCACTGTTCATTCTGTGCTGACTGTGTTGCTGCGCAGCAGAGAGCAGCCTTTGGACTGATTCCATTCAAATGCTTTTCCTGTATGAAAGTGAGCAGTGAAAGCAACGATGAATGCACCAATGTAAAAGGGATTATGTGCTGAACAGGTCCAGCACCAGCTTTCAATCCTGGCTCTTCTGCTGTGGGAGCAGAGGCCAAACGTTCGTGCTGTACTAACTGTGCTGCTGGGCAGCTGAGAGACACCACCTGAGAATTTGGATTCAAATGGACTTTTAGGTATGAAGCCGAGGAGAGACTGCAATGATGGTGACCCCGTTGCAAAGCTGCTTGTGTGCTGAAGAAGCAGAGCACTAGCTTTCCCTGCTGGTCCTTCTGCCGTGTGAGCAGATGCCACTGTTCATTCTGTGCTGACTGTGTTGCTGCGCAGCAGAGAGCAGCCTCTGGACTGATTCCATTCAAATGCTTTTCCTGTATGAAAGTGAGCAGTGAAAGCAACGATGAATGCACCAATGTAAAAGGGATTGTGTGCTGAACAGGTCCAGCACCAGCTTTCAATCCTGGCTCTTCTGCTGTGGGAGCAGAGGCCAAACGTTCGTGCTGTACTAACTGTGCTGCTGGGCAGCTGAGAGACACCACCTGAGAATTTGGATTCAAATGGACTTTTAGGTATGAACCCGAGGAGAGACTGCAATGATGGTGACCCCGTTGCAAAGCTGCTTGTGTGCTGAAGAAGCAGAGCACTAGCTTTCCCTGCTGCTCCTTCTGCCGTGTGAGCAGATGCCACTGTTCATTCTGTGCTGACTGTGTTGCTGCGCAGCAGAGAGCAGCCTCTGGACTGATTCCATTCAAATGCTTTTCCTGTATGAAAGTGAGCAGTGAAAGCAACGATGAATGCACCAATGTAAAAGGGATTATGTGCTGAACAGGTCTAGCACCAGCTTTCAATCCTGGCTCTTCTGCTGTGGGAGCAGAGGCCAAACGTTCGTGCTGTACTAACTGTGCTGCTGGGCAGCTGAGAGACACCACCTGAGAATTTGGATTCAAATGGACTTTTAGGTATGAAGCCGAGGAGAGACTGCAATGATGGTGACCCCGTTGCAAAGCTGCTTGTGTGCTGAAGAAGCAGAGCACTAGCTTTCCCTGCTGGTCCTTCTGCCGTGTGAGCAGATGCCACTGTTCATTCTGTGCTGACTGTGTTGCTGCGCAGCAGAGAGCAGCCTCTGGACTGATTCCATTCAAATGCTTTTCCTGTATGAAAGTGAGCAGTGAAAGCAACGATGAATGCACCAATGTAAAAGGGATTGTGTGCTGAACAGGTCCAGCACCAGCTTTCAATCCTGGCTCTTCTGCTGTGGGAGCAGAGGCCAAACGTTCGTGCTGTACTAACTGTGCTGCTGGGCAGCTGAGAGACACCACCTGAGAATTTGGATTCAAATGGACTTTTAGGTATGAAACCGAGGAGAGACTGCAATGATGGTGACCCCGTTGCAAAGCTGCTTGTGTGCTGAAGAAGCAGAGCACTAGCTTTCCCTGCTGCTCTTCTGCCGTGTGAGCAGATACCACTGTTCATTCTGTGCTGTGTTGCTGCCAGCAGGGAGCAGGCTCTGGACGGATTCTATTCAAATGCTTTTCCAGTATGAGTGTTAGCAGTGAAAGCAACGATGGAGGCACCAATGTAAAGGTGATTGTGTGCTGAACAGGTCCAGCACCAGCTTTCAATCCTGGCTCTTCTGCTGTGGGAGCAGAGGCCAAACGTTCGTGCTGTACTAACTGTGCTGCTGGGCAGCTGAGAGACACCACCTGAGAATTTGGATTCAAATGGACTTTTAGGTATGAAGCCGAGGAGAGACTGCAATGATGGTGACCCCGTTGCAAAGCTGCTTGTGTGCTGAAGAAGCAGAGCACTAGCTTTCCTGCTGCTCCTTCTGCCGTGTGAGCAGATGCCACTGTTCATTCTGTGCTGACTGTGTTGCTGCGCAGCAGAGAGCAGCCTCTGGACTGATTCCATTCAATGCTTTTCCTGTATGAAAGTGAGCAGTGAAAGCAACGATGAATGCACCAATGTAAAAGGGATTGTGTGCTGAACAGGTCCAGCACCAGCTTTCAATCCTGGCTCTTCTGCTGTTGGAGCAGAGGCCAAACGTTCGTGCTGTACTAACTGCTGCTGGGCAGCTGAGAGACACCACCTGAGAATTTGGATTCAAATGGACTTTTAGGTATGAAACCGAGGAGAGACTGCAATGATGGTGACCCCGTTGCAAAGCTGCTTGTGTGCTGAAGAAGCAGAGCACTAGCTTTCCCTGCTGCTCCTTCTGCTGTGGGAGCAGATGCCAAACGTTCGTGCTGTACTCACTGTGCTGCTGGGCAGCTAAGAGGACACCACCTGAGAATTCGGATTCAAATGGACTTTTAGGTATGAAGCCGAGGAGAGACTTGCAATGATGGTGACCCCGTTGCAAAGCTGCTTGTGTGCTGAAGGAAGCAGAGCACTAGCTTTCCTGCTGCTCCTTCTGCCGTGTGAGCAGATGCCACTGTTCATTCTGTGCTGTGTTGCTGCGCAGCAGAGAGCAGCCTCTGGACTGATTCCATTCAAATGCTTTTCCTGTATGAAAGTGAGCAGTGAAAGCAACGATGAATGCACCAATGTAAAAGGGATTGTGTGCTGAACAGGTCCAGCACCAGCTTTCAATCCTGGCTCTTCTGCTGTGGGAGCAGAGGCCAAACGTTCGTGCTGTACTAACTGTGCTGCTGGGCAGCTGAGAGACACCACCTGAGAATTTGGATTCAAATTTACTTTTAGGTATGAAACCGAGGAGAGACTGCAATGATGGTGACCCCGTTGCAAAGCTGCTTGTGTGCTGAAGAAGCAGAGCACTAGCTTTCCCTGCTGCTCCTTCTGCCGTGTGAGCAGATGCCACTGTTCATTCTGTGCTGTGTTGCTGCCAGCAGGGAGCAGGCTCTGGACGGATTCTATTCAAATGCTTTTCCTGTATGAGTGTTAGCAGTGAAAGCAACGATGGAGGCACCAATGTAAAGGGGATTGTGTGCTGAACAGCGTCCAGCACCAGCTTTCAATCCTGGCTCTTCTGCTGTTGGAGCAGAGGTCAAACGTTCGTGCTGTACTCACTGTGCTGCTGGGCAGCTGAGCGACACCACCTGAGAATTCGGATTCAAATGGACTTTTAGGTATGAAGCCGAGGAGAGACTGCAATGATGGTGACCCCGTTGCAAAGCTGCTTGTGTGCTGAAGAAGCAGAGCACTAGCTTTCCCTGCTGCTCCTTCTGCCGTGTGAGCAGATGCCACTGTTCATTCTGTGCTGTGTTGCTGCCAGCAGGGAGCAGGCTCTGGACGGATTCTATTCAAATGCTTTTCCTGTATGAGTGTTAGCAGTGAAAGCAACGATGGAGGCACCAATGTAAAGGGGATTGTGTGCTGAACAGGTCCAGCACCAGCTTTCAATCCTGGCTCTTCTGCTGTTGGAGCAGAGGCCAAACGTTCGTGCTGTACTCACTGTGCTGCTGGGCAGCTGAGCGACACCACGTGAGAATTCGGATTCAAATGGACTTTTAGGTATGAAGCCGAGGAGAGACTGCAATGATGGTGACCCCGTTGCAAAGCTGCTTGTGTGCTGAAGAAGCAGAGCACTAGCTTTCCCTGCTGCTCCTTCTGCCGTGTGAGCAGATGCCACTGTTCATTCTGTGCTGACTGTGTTGCTGCGCAGCAGAGAGCAGCCTCTGGACTGATTCCATTCAAATGCTTTTCCTGTATGAAAGTGAGCAGTGAAAGCAACGATGAATGCACCAATGTAAAAGGGATTATGTGCTGAACAGGTCTAACACCAGCTTTCAATCCTGGCTCTTCTGCTGTGGGAGCAGAGGCCAAACGTTCGTGCTGTACTAACTGTGCTGCTGGGCAGCTGAGAGACACCACCTGAGAATTTGGATTCAAATGGACTTTTAGGTATGAAGCCGAGGAGAGACTGCAATGATGGTGACCCCGTTGCAAAGCTGCTTGTGTGCTGAAGAAGCAGAGCACTAGCTTTCCCTGCTGCTCCTTCTGCCGTGTGAGCAGATGCCACTGTTCATTCTGTGCTGACTGTGTTGCTGCGCAGCAGAGAGCAGCCTCTGGACTGATTCCATTCAAATGCTTTACCTGTATGAAAGTGCGCAGTGAAAGCAACGATGAATGCACCAATGTAAAAGGGAATGTGTGCTGAACAGGTCCAGCACCAGCTTTCAATCCTGGCTACTTCTGCTGTGGGAGCAGAGGCCAAACGTTCGTGCTGTACTAACTGTGCTGCTGGGCAGCTGAGAGACACCACCTGAGAATTTGGATTCAAATGGACTTTTAGGTATGAACCCGAGGAGAGACTGCAATGATGGTGACCCCGTTGCAAAGCTGCTTGTGTGCTGAAGAAGCAGAGCACTAGCTTTCCCTGCTGCTCCTTCTGCCGTGTGAGCAGATGCCACTGTTCATTCTGTGCTGACTGTGTTGCTGCGCAGCAGAGAGCAGCCTCTGGACTGATTCCATTCAAATGCTTTTCCTGTATGAAAGTGAGCAGTGAAAGCAACGATGAATGCACCAATGTAAAAGGGATTGTGTGCTGAACAGTTCCAGCACCAGCTTTCAATCCTGGCTCTTCTGCTGTTGGAGCAGAGGCCAAACGTTCGTGCTGTACTCACTGTGCTGCTGGGCAGCTGAGCGACATCACCTGAGAATTCGGATTCAAATGGACTTTTAGGTATGAAGCCGAGGAGAGACTGCAATGATGGTGACCCCGTTGCAAAGCTGCTTGTGTGCTGAAGAAGCAGAGCACTAGCTTTCCCTGCTGCTCCTTCTGCCGTGTGAGCAGATGCCACTGTTCATTCTGTGCTGACTGTGTTGCTGCGCAGCAGAGAGCAGCCTCTGGACTGATTCCATTCAAATGCTTTTCCTGTATGAATGTGAGCAGTGAAAGCAACGATGGAGGCACCAATGTAAAGGTGATTGTGTGCTGAACAGGTCCAGCACCAGCTTTCAATCCTGGCTCTTCTGCTGTGGGAGCAGAGGCCAAACGTTCGTGCTGTACTAACTGTGCTGCTGGGCAGCTGAGAGGCACACCTGAGAATTTGGATTCAAATGGACTTTTAGGTATGAAGCCGAGGAGAGACTGCAATGATGGTGACCCCGTTGCAAAGCTGCTTGTGTGCTGAAGAAGCAGAGCACTAGCTTTCCCTGCTGGTCCTTCTGCCGTGTGAGCAGATGCCACTGTTCATTCTGTGCTGACTGTGTTGCTGCGCAGCAGAGAGCAGCCTTTGGACTGATTCCATTCAAATGCTTTTCCTGTATGAGTGTTAGCAGTGAAAGCAACGATGGAGGCACCAATGTAAAGGGGATTGTGTGCTGAACAGGTCCAGCACCAGCTTTCAATCCTGGCTCTTCTGCTGTGGGAGCAGATGCCAAACGTTCGTGCTGTACTCACTGTGCTGCTGGGCAGCTGAGCGACACCACCTGAGAATTCGGATTCAAATGGACTTTTAGGTATGAAGCCGAGGAGAGACTGCAATGATGGTGACCCCGTTGCAAAGCTGCTTGTGTGCTGAAGAAGCAGAGCACTAGCTTTCCCTGCTGCTCCTTCTGCCGTGTGAGCAGATGCCACTGTTCATTCTGTGCTGACTGTGTTGCTGCGCAGCAGAGAGCAGCCTCTGGACTGATTCCATTCAAATGCTTTTCCTGTATGAAAGTGAGCAGTGAAAGCAACGATGAATGCACCAATGTAAAAGGGATTGTGTGCTGAACAGGTCCAGCACCAGCTTTCAATCCTGGCTCTTCTGCTGTGGGAGCAGATGCCAAACGTTCGTGCAGTACTCACTGTGCTGCTGGGCAGCTGAGACCGCTTGAGAATTTGGATTCAAATGGACTTTTAGGTATGAAACCGAGGAGAGACTGCAATGATGGTGACCCCGTTGCAAAGCTGCTTGTGTGCTGAAGAAGCAGAGCACTAGCTTTCCCTGCTGCTCCTTCTGCCGTGTGAGCAGATGCCACTGTTCATTCTGTGCTGACTGTGTTGCTGCGCAGCAGAGAGCAGCCTCTGGACTGATTCCATTCAAATGCTTTTCCTGTATGAAAGTGAGCAGTGAAAGCAACGATGAATGCACCAATGTAAAAGGGATTGTGTGCTGAACAGGTCCAGCACCAGCTTTCAATCCTGGCTCTTCTGCTGTGGGAGCAGAGGCCAAACGTTCGTGCTGTACTAACTGTGCTGCTGGGCAGCTGAGAGACACCACCTGAGAATTTGGATTCAAATGGACTTTTAGGTATGAACCCGAGGAGAGACTGCAATGATGGTGACCCCGTTGCAAAGCTGCTTGTGTGCTGAAGAAGCAGAGCACTAGCTTTCCCTGCTGCTCCTTCTGCCGTGTGAGCAGATGCCACTGTTCATTCTGTGCTGACTGTGTTGCTGCGCAGCAGAGAGCAGCCTCTGGACTGATTCCATTCAAATGCTTTTCCTGTATGAAAGTGAGCAGTGAAAGCAACGATGAATGCACCAATGTAAAAGGGATTATGTGCTGAACAGGTCCAGCACCAGCTTTCAATCCTGGCTCTTCTGCTGTGGGAGCAGAGGCCAAACGTTCGTGCTGTACTAACTGTGCTGCTGGGCAGCTGAGAGACACCACCTGAGAATTTGGATTCAAATGGACTTTTAGGTATGAAGCCGAGGAGAGACTGCAATGATGGTGACCCCGTTGCAAAGCTGCTTGTGTGCTGAAGAAGCAGAGCACTAGCTTTCCCTGCTGCTCCTTCTGCCGTGTGAGCAGATGCCACTGTTCATTCTGTGCTGACTGTGTTGCTGCGCAGCAGAGAGCAGCCTCTGGACTGATTCCATTCAAATGCTTTACCTGTATGAAAGTGCGCAGTGAAAGCAACGATGAATGCACCAATGTAAAAGGGATTGTGTGCTGAACAGGTCCAGCACCAGCTTTCAATCCTGGCTCTTCTGCTGTGGGAGCAGAGGCCAAACGTTCGTGCTGTACTAACTGTGCTGCTGGGCAGCTGAGAGACACCACCTGAGAATTTGGATTCAAATGGACTTTTAGGTATGAACCCGAGGAGAGACTGCAATGATGGTGACCCCGTTGCAAAGCTGCTTGTGTGCTGAAGAAGCAGAGCACTAGCTTTCCCTGCTGCTCCTTCTGCCGTGTGAGCAGATGCCACTGTTCATTCTGTGCTGACTGTGTTGCTGCGCAGCAGAGAGCAGCCTCTGGACTGATTCCATTCAAATGCTTTTCCTGTATGAAAGTGAGCAGTGAAAGCAACGATGAATGCACCAATGTAAAAGGGATTGTGTGCTGAACAGTTCCAGCACCAGCTTTCAATCCTGGCTCTTCTGCTGTTGGAGCAGAGGCCAAACGTTCGTGCTGTACTCACTGTGCTGCTGGGCAGCTGAGCGACATCACCTGAGAATTCGGATTCAAATGGACTTTTAGGTATGAAGCCGAGGAGAGACTGCAATGATGGTGACCCCGTTGCAAAGCTGCTTGTGTGCTGAAGAAGCAGAGCACTAGCTTTCCCTGCTGCTCCTTCTGCCGTGTGAGCAGATGCCACTGTTCATTCTGTGCTGACTGTGTTGCTGCGCAGCAGAGAGCAGCCTCTGGACTGATTCCATTCAAATGCTTTTCCTGTATGAATGTGAGCAGTGAAAGCAACGATGGAGGCACCAATGTAAAGGTGATTGTGTGCTGAACAGGTCCAGCACCAGCTTTCAATCCTGGCTCTTCTGCTGTGGGAGCAGAGGCCAAACGTTCGTGCTGTACTAACTGTGCTGCTGGGCAGCTGAGAGGCACACCTGAGAATTTGGATTCAAATGGACTTTTAGGTATGAAGCCGAGGAGAGACTGCAATGATGGTGACCCCGTTGCAAAGCTGCTTGTGTGCTGAAGAAGCAGAGCACTAGCTTTCCCTGCTGGTCCTTCTGCCGTGTGAGCAGATGCCACTGTTCATTCTGTGCTGACTGTGTTGCTGCGCAGCAGAGAGCAGCCTTTGGACTGATTCCATTCAAATGCTTTTCCTGTATGAGTGTTAGCAGTGAAAGCAACGATGGAGGCACCAATGTAAAGGGGATTGTGTGCTGAACAGGTCCAGCACCAGCTTTCAATCCTGGCTCTTCTGCTGTGGGAGCAGATGCCAAACGTTCGTGCTGTACTCACTGTGCTGCTGGGCAGCTGAGCGACACCACCTGAGAATTCGGATTCAAATGGACTTTTAGGTATGAAGCCGAGGAGAGACTGCAATGATGGTGACCCCGTTGCAAAGCTGCTTGTGTGCTGAAGAAGCAGAGCACTAGCTTTCCCTGCTGCTCCTTCTGCCGTGTGAGCAGATGCCACTGTTCATTCTGTGCTGACTGTGTTGCTGCGCAGCAGAGAGCAGCCTCTGGACTGATTCCATTCAAATGCTTTTCCTGTATGAAAGTGAGCAGTGAAAGCAACGATGAATGCACCAATGTAAAAGGGATTGTGTGCTGAACAGGTCCAGCACCAGCTTTCAATCCTGGCTCTTCTGCTGTGGGAGCAGATGCCAAACGTTCGTGCAGTACTCACTGTGCTGCTGGGCAGCTGAGACCGCTTGAGAATTTGGATTCAAATGGACTTTTAGGTATGAAACCGAGGAGAGACTGCAATGATGGTGACCCCGTTGCAAAGCTGCTTGTGTGCTGAAGAAGCAGAGCACTAGCTTTCCCTGCTGCTCCTTCTGCCGTGTGAGCAGATGCCACTGTTCATTCTGTGCTGACTGTGTTGCTGCGCAGCAGAGAGCAGCCTCTGGACTGATTCCATTCAAATGCTTTTCCTGTATGAAAGTGAGCAGTGAAAGCAACGATGAATGCACCAATGTAAAAGGGATTGTGTGCTGAACAGGTCCAGCACCAGCTTTCAATCCTGGCTCTTCAGCTGTGGGAGCAGAGGCCAAACGTTCGTGCTGTACTAACTGTGCTGCTGGGCAGCTGAGAGACACCACCTGAGAATTTGGATTCAAATGGACTTTTAGGTATGAACCCGAGGAGAGACTGCAATGATGGTGACCCCGTTGCAAAGCTGCTTGTGTGCTGAAGAAGCAGAGCACTAGCTTTCCCTGCTGCTCCTTCTGCCGTGTGAGCAGATGCCACTGTTCATTCTGTGCTGACTGTGTTGCTGCGCAGCAGAGAGCAGCCTCTGGACTGATTCCATTCAAATGCTTTTCCTGTATGAAAGTGAGCAGTGAAAGCAACGATGAATGCACCAATGTAAAAGGGATTATGTGCTGAACAGGTCCAGCACCAGCTTTCAATCCTGGCTCTTCTGCTGTGGGAGCAGAGGCCAAACGTTCGTGCTGTACTAACTGTGCTGCTGGGCAGCTGAGAGACACCACCTGAGAATTTGGATTCAAATGGACTTTTAGGTATGAAGCCGAGGAGAGACTGCAATGATGGTGACCCCGTTGCAAAGCTGCTTGTGTGCTGAAGAAGCAGAGCACTAGCTTTCCCTGCTGGTCCTTCTGCCGTGTGAGCAGATGCCACTGTTCATTCTGTGCTGACTGTGTTGCTGCGCAGCAGAGAGCAGCCTCTGGACTGATTCCATTCAAATGCTTTTCCTGTATGAAAGTGAGCAGTGAAAGCAACGATGAATGCACCAATGTAAAAGGGATTGTGTGCTGAACAGGTCCAGCACCAGCTTTCAATCCTGGCTCTTCTGCTGTGGGAGCAGAGGCCAAACGTTCGTGCTGTACTAACTGTGCTGCTGGGCAGCTGAGAGACACCACCTGAGAATTTGGATTCAAATGGACTTTTAGGTATGAACCCGAGGAGAGACTGCAATGATGGTGACCCCGTTGCAAAGCTGCTTGTGTGCTGAAGAAGCAGAGCACTAGCTTTCCCTGCTGCTCCTTCTGCCGTGTGAGCAGATGCCACTGTTCATTCTGTGCTGACTGTGTTGCTGCGCAGCAGAGAGCAGCCTCTGGACTGATTCCATTCAAATGCTTTTCCTGTATGAAAGTGAGCAGTGAAAGCAACGATGAATGCACCAATGTAAAAGGGATTATGTGCTGAACAGGTCTAGCACCAGCTTTCAATCCTGGCTCTTCTGCTGTGGGAGCAGAGGCCAAACGTTCGTGCTGTACTAACTGTGCTGCTGGGCAGCTGAGAGACACCACCTGAGAATTTGGATTCAAATGGACTTTTAGGTATGAAGCCGAGGAGAGACTGCAATGATGGTGACCCCGTTGCAAAGCTGCTTGTGTGCTGAAGAAGCAGAGCACTAGCTTTCCCTGCTGCTCTTCTGCCGTGTGAGCAGATACCACTGTTCATTCTGTGCTGTGTTGCTGCCAGCAGGGAGCAGGCTCTGGACGGATTCTATTCAAATGCTTTTCCAGTATGAGTGTTAGCAGTGAAAGCAACGATGGAGGCACCAATGTAAAGGTGATTGTGTGCTGAACAGGTCCAGCACCAGCTTTCAATCCTGGCTCTTCTGCTGTGGGAGCAGAGGCCAAACGTTCGTGCTGTACTAACTGTGCTGCTGGGCAGCTGAGAGACACCACCTGAGAATTTGGATTCAAATGGACTTTTAGGTATGAAGCCGAGGAGAGACTGCAATGATGGTGACCCCGTTGCAAAGCTGCTTGTGTGCTGAAGAAGCAGAGCACTAGCTTTCCCTGCTGCTCCTTCTGCCGTGTGAGCAGATGCCACTGTTCATTCTGTGCTGACTGTGTTGCTGCGCAGCAGAGAGCAGCCTCTGGACTGATTCCATTCAAATGCTTTTCCTGTATGAAAGTGAGCAGAGAAAGCAACGATGAATGCACCAATGTAAAAGGGATTGTGTGCTGAACAGGTCCAGCACCAGCTTTCAATCCTGGCTCTTCTGCTGTTGGAGCAGAGGCCAAACGTTCGTGCTGTACTAACTGTGCTGCTGGGCAGCTGAGAGACACCACCTGAGAATTTGGATTCAAATGGACTTTTAGGTATGAAACCGAGGAGAGACTGCAATGATGGTGACCCCGTTGCAAAGCTGCTTGTGTGCTGAAGAAGCAGAGCACTAGCTTTCCCTGCTGCTCCTTCTGCTGTGGGAGCAGATGCCAAACGTTCGTGCTGTACTCACTGTGCTGCTGGGCAGCTGAGCGACACCACCTGAGAATTCGGATTCAAATGGACTTTTAGGTATGAAGCCGAGGAGAGACTGCAATGATGGTGACCCCGTTGCAAAGCTGCTTGTGTGCTGAAGAAGCAGAGCACTAGCTTTCCCTGCTGCTCCTTCTGCCGTGTGAGCAGATGCCACTGTTCATTCTGTGCTGACTGTGTTGCTGCGCAGCAGAGAGCAGCCTCTGGACTGATTCCATTCAAATGCTTTTCCTGTATGAAAGTGAGCAGTGAAAGCAACGATGAATGCACCAATGTAAAAGGGATTGTGTGCTGAACAGGTCCAGCACCAGCTTTCAATCCTTGCTCTTCTGCTGTGGGAGCAGATGCCAAACGTTCGTGCAGTACTCACTGTGCTGCTGGGCAGCTGAGACCGCTTGAGAATTTGGATTCAAATGGACTTTTAGGTATGAAACCGAGGAGAGACTGCAATGATGGTGACCCCGTTGCAAAGCTGCTTGTGTGCTGAAGAGGCAGAGCACTAGCTTTCCCTGCTGCTCCTTCTGCCGTGTGAGCAGATGCTACTGTTCATTCTGTGCTGACTGTGTTGCTGCGCAGCAGAGAGCAGCCTCTGGACTGATTCCATTCAAATGCTTTTCCTGTATGAAAGTGAGCAGTGAAAGCAACGATGAATGCACCAATGTAAAAGGGATTGTGTGCTGAACAGGTCCAGCACCAGCTTTCAATCCTGGCTCTTCTGCTGTGGGAGCAGAGGCCAAACGTTCGTGCTGTACTCACTGTGCTGCTGGGCAGCTAAGAGACACCACCTGAGAATTCGGATTCAAATGGACTTTTAGGTATGAAGCCGAGGAGAGACTGCAATGATGGTGACCCCGTTGCAAAGCTGCTTGTGTGCTGAAGAAGCAGAGCACTAGCTTTCCCTGCTGCTCCTTCTGCCGTGTGAGCAGATGCCACTGTTCATTCTGTGCTGTGTTGCTGCGCAGCAGAGAGCAGCCTCTGGACTGATTCCATTCAAATGCTTTTCCTGTATGAAAGTGAGCAGTGAAAGCAACGATGAATGCACCAATGTAAAAGGGATTGTGTGCTGAACAGGTCCAGCACCAGCTTTCAATCCTGGCTCTTCTGCTGTGGGAGCAGAGGCCAAACGTTCGTGCTGTACTAACTGTGCTGCTGGGCAGCTGAGAGACACCACCTGAGAATTTGGATTCAAATTTACTTTTAGGTATGAAACCGAGGAGAGACTGCAATGATGGTGACCCCGTTGCAAAGCTGCTTGTGTGCTGAAGAAGCAGAGCACTAGCTTTCCCTGCTGCTCCTTCTGCCGTGTGAGCAGATGCCACTGTTCATTCTGTGCTGTGTTGCTGCCAGCAGGGAGCAGGCTCTGGACGGATTCTATTCAAATGCTTTTCCTGTATGAGTGTTAGCAGTGAAAGCAACGATGGAGGCACCAATGTAAAGGAGATTGTGTGCTGAACAGGTCCAGCCCCAGCTTTCAATCCTGGCTCTTCTGCTGTTGGAACAGAGGTCAAACGTTCGTGCTGTACTCACTGTGCTGCTGGGCAGCTGAGCGACACCACCTGAGAATTCGGATTCAAATGGACTTTTAGGTATGAAGCCGAGGAGAGACTGCAATGATGGTGACCCCGTTGCAAAGCTGCTTGTGTGCTGAAGAAGCAGAGCACTAGCTTTCCCTGCTGCTCCTTCTGCCGTGTGAGCAGATGCCACTGTTCATTCTGTGCTGTGTTGCTGCCAGCAGGGAGCAGGCTCTGGACGGATTCTATTCAAATGCTTTTCCTGTATGAGTGTTAGCAGTGAAAGCAACGATGGAGGCACCAATGTAAAGGGGATTGTGTGCTGAACAGGTCCAGCACCAGCTTTCAATCCTGGCTCTTCTGCTGTTGGAGCAGAGGCCAAACGTTCGTGCTGTACTCACTGTGCTGCTGGGCAGCTGAGCGACACCACCTGAGAATTCGGATTCAAATGGACTTTTAGGTATGAAGCCGAGGAGAGACTGCAATGATGGTGACCCCGTTGCAAAGCTGCTTGTGTGCTGAAGAAGCAGAGCACTAGCTTTCCCTGCTGCTCCTTCTGCCGTGTGAGCAGATGCCACTGTTCATTCTGTGCTGACTGTGTTGCTGCGCAGCAGAGAGCAGCCTCTGGACTGATTCCATTCAAATGCTTTTCCTGTATGAATGTGAGCAGTGAAATCAACGATGGAGGCACCAATGTAAAGGTGATTGTGTGCTGAACAGGTCCAGCAAAAGCTTTCAATCCTGGCTCTTCTGCTGTGGGAGCAGAGGCCAAACGTTCGTGCTGTACTAACTGTGCTGCTGGGCAGCTGAGAGACACCACCTGAGAATTTGGATTCAAATGGACTTTTAGGTATGAACCCGAGGAGAGACTGCAATGATGGTGACCCCGTTGCAAAGCTGCTTGTGTGCTGAAGAAGCAGAGCACTAGCTTTCCCTGCTGCTCCTTCTGCCGTGTGAGCAGATGCCACTGTTCATTCTGTGCTGACTGTGTTGCTGCGCAGCAGAGAGCAGCCTCTGGACTGATTCCATTCAAATGCTTTTCCTGTATGAAAGTGAGCAGTGAAAGCAACGATGAATGCACCAATGTAAAAGGGATTATGTGCTGAACAGGTCTAGCACCAGCTTTCAATCCTGGCTCTTCTGCTGTGGGAGCAGAGGCCAAACGTTCGTGCTGTACTAACTGTGCTGCTGGGCAGCTGAGAGACACCACCTGAGAATTTGGATTCAAATGGACTTTTAGGTATGAACCCGAGGAGAGACTGCAATGATGGTGACCCCGTTGCAAAGCTGCTTGTGTGCTGAAGAAGCAGAGCACTAGCTTTCCCTGCTGCTCCTTCTGCCGTGTGAGCAGATGCCACTGTTCATTCTGTGCTGACTGTGTTGCTGCGCAGCAGAGAGCAGCCTCTGGACTGATTCCATTCAAATGCTTTTCCTGTATGAAAGTGAGCAGTGAAAGCAACGATGAATGCACCAATGTAAAAGGGATTATGTGCTGAACAGGTCTAGCACCAGCTTTCAATCCTGGCTCTTCTGCTGTGGGAGCAGAGGCCAAACGTTCGTGCTGTACTAACTGTGCTGCTGGGCAGCTGAGAGACACCACCTGAGAATTTGGATTCAAATGGACTTTTAGGTATGAAGCCGAGGAGAGACTGCAATGATGGTGACCCCGTTGCAAAGCTGCTTGTGTGCTGAAGAAGCAGAGCACTAGCTTTCCCTGCTGGTCCTTCTGCCGTGTGAGCAGATGCCACTGTTCATTCTGTGCTGACTGTGTTGCTGCGCAGCAGAGAGCAGCCTCTGGACTGATTCCATTCAAATGCTTTTCCTGTATGAAAGTGAGCAGTGAAAGCAACGATGAATGCACCAATGTAAAAGGGATTGTGTGCTGAACAGGTCCAGCACCAGCTTTCAATCCTGGCTCTTCTGCTGTGGGAGCAGAGGCCAAACGTTCGTGCTGTACTAACTGTGCTGCTGGGCAGCTGAGAGACACCACCTGAGAATTTGGATTCAAATGGACTTTTAGGTATGAAACCGAGGAAGGACTGCAATGATGGTGACCCCGTTGCAAAGCTGCTTGTGTGCTGAAGAAGCAGAGCACTAGCTTTCCCTGCTGCTCCTTCTGCCGTGTGAGCAGATGCCACTCTTCATTCTGTGCTGACTGTGTTGCTGCGCAGCAGAGAGCAGCCTTTGGACTGATTCCATTCAAATGCTTTTCCTGTATGAGTGTTAGCAGTGAAAGCAACGATGGAGGCACCAATGTAAAGGGGATTGTGTGCTGAACAGGTCCAGCACCAGCTTTCAATCCTGGCTCTTCTGCTGTGGGAGCAGATGCCAAACGTTCGTGCTGTACTCACTGTGCTGCTGGGCAGCTGAGCGACACCACCTGAGAATTCGGATTCAAATGGACTTTTAGGTATGAAGCCGAGGAGAGACTGCAATGATGGTGACCCCGTTGCAAAGCTGCTTGTGTGCTGAAGAAGCAGAGCACTAGCTTTCCCTGCTGCTCCTTCTGCCGTGTGAGCAGATGCCACTGTTCATTCTGTGCTGACTGTGTTGCTGCGCAGCAGAGAGCAGCCTCTGGACTGATTCCATTCAAATGCTTTTCCTGTATGAAAGTGAGCAGTGAAAGCAACGATGAATGCACCAATGTAAAAGGGATTGTGTGCTGAACAGGTCCAGCACCAGCTTTCAATCCTGGCTCTTCTGCTGTGGGAGCAGATGCCAAACGTTCGTGCAGTACTCACTGTGCTGCTGGGCAGCTGAGACCGCTTGAGAATTTGGATTCAAATGGACTTTTAGGTATGAAACCGAGGAGAGACTGCAATGATGGTGACCCCGTGGCAAAGCTGCTTGTGTGCTGAAGAGGCAGAGCACTAGCTTTCCCTGCTGCTCCTTCTGCCGTGTGAGCAGATGCTACTGTTCATTCTGTGCTGACTGTGTTGCTGCGCAGCAGAGAGCAGCCTCTGTACTGATTCCATTCAAATGCTTTTCCTGTATGAAAGTGAGCAGTGAAAGCAACGATGAATGCACCAATGTAAAAGGGATTATGTGCTGAACAGGTCTAGCACCAGCTTTCAATCCTGGCTCTTCTGCTGTGGGAGCAGAGGCCAAACGTTCGTGCTGTACTCACTGTGCTGCTGGGCAGCTGAGAGACACCACCTGAGAATTTGGATTCAAATGGACTTTTAGGTATGAACCCGAGGAGAGACTGCAATGATGGTGACCCCGTTGCAAAGCTGCTTGTGTGCTGAAGAAGCAGAGCACTAGCTTTCCCTGCTGGTCCTTCTGCCGTGTGAGCAGATGCCACTGTTCATTCTGTGCTGACTGTGTTGCTGCGCAGCAGAGAGCAGCCTCTGGACTGATTCCATTCAAATGCTTTTCCTGTATGAAAGTGAGCAGTGAAAGCAACGATGAATGCACCAATGTAAAAGGGATTGTGTGCTGAACAGGTCCAGCACCAGCTTTCAATCCTGGCTCTTCTGCTGTGGGAGCAGAGGCCAAACGTTCGTGCTGTACTCACTGTGCTGCTGGGCAGCTGAGCGACACCACCTGAGAATTCGGATTCAAATGGACTTTTAGGTATGAAGCCGAGGAGAGACTGCAATGATGGTGACCCCGTTGCAAAGCTGCTTGTGTGCTGAAGAAGCAGAGCACTAGCTTTCCCTGCTGCTCCTTCTGCCGTGTGAGCAGATGCCACTGTTCATTCTGTGCTGTGTTGCTGCCAGCAGGGAGCAGGCTCTGGACGGATTCTATTCAAATGCTTTTCCTGTATGAGTGTTAGCAGTGAAAGCAACGATGGAGGCACCAATGTAAAGGGGATTGTGTGCTGAACAGGTCCAGCACCAGCTTTCAATCCTGGCTCTTCTGCTGTTGGAGCAGAGGCCAAACGTTCGTGCTGTACTCACTGTGCTGCTGGGCAGCTGAGCGACACCACCTGAGAATTCGGATTCAAATGGACTTTTAGGTATGAAGCCGAGGAGAGACTGCAATGATGGTGACCCCGTTGCAAAGCTGCTTGTGTGCTGAAGAAGCAGAGCACTAGCTTTCCCTGCTGCTCCTTCTGCCGTGTGAGCAGATGCCACTGTTCATTCTGAGCTGACTGTGTTGCTGCGCAGCAGAGAGCAGCCTCTGGACTGATTCCATTCAAATGCTTTTCCTGTATGAATGTGAGCAGTGAAATCAACGATGGAGGCACCAATGTAAAGGTGATTGTGTGCTGAACAGGTCCAGCACCAGCTTTCAATCCTGGCTCTTCTGCTGTGGGAGCAGAGGCCAAACGTTCGTGCTGTACTAACTGTGCTGCTGGGCAGCTGAGAGACACCACCTGAGAATTTGGATTCAAATGGACTTTTAGGTATGAACCCGAGGAGAGACTGCAATGATGGTGACCCCGTTGCAAAGCTGCTTGTGTGCTGAAGAAGCAGAGCACTAGCTTTCCCTGCTGCTCCTTCTGCCGTGTGAGCAGATGCCACTGTTCATTCTGTGCTGACTGTGTTGCTGCGCAGCAGAGAGCAGCCTCTGGACTGATTCCATTCAAATGCTTTTCCTGTATGAAAGTGAGCAGTGAAAGCAACGATGAATGCACCAATGTAAAAGGGATTATGTGCTGAACAGGTCTAGCACCAGCTTTCAATCCTGGCTCTTCTGCTGTGGGAGCAGAGGCCAAACGTTCGTGCTGTACTAACTGTGCTGCTGGGCAGCTGAGAGACACCACCTGAGAATTTGGATTCAAATGGACTTTTAGGTATGAACCCGAGGAGAGACTGCAATGATGGTGACCCCGTTGCAAAGCTGCTTGTGTGCTGAAGAAGCAGAGCACTAGCTTTCCCTGCTGCTCCTTCTGCCGTGTGAGCAGATGCCACTGTTCATTCTGTGCTGACTGTGTTGCTGCGCAGCAGAGAGCAGCCTCTGGACTGATTCCATTCAAATGCTTTTCCTGTATGAAAGTGAGCAGTGAAAGCAACAATGAATGCACCAATGTAAAAGGGATTATGTGCTGAACAGGTCTAGCACCAGCTTTCAATCCTGGCTCTTCTGCTGTGGGAGCAGAGGCCAAACGTTCGTGCTGTACTAACTGTGCTGCTGGGCAGCTGAGAGACACCACCTGAGAATTTGGATTCAAATGGACTTTTAGGTATGAAGCCGAGGAGAGACTGCAATGATGGTGACCCCGTTGCAAAGCTGCTTGTGTGCTGAAGAAGCAGAGCACTAGCTTTCCCTGCTGGTCCTTCTGCCGTGTGAGCAGATGCCACTGTTCATTCTGTGCTGACTGTGTTGCTGCGCAGCAGAGAGCAGCCTCTGGACTGATTCCATTCAAATGCTTTTCCTGTATGAAAGTGAGCAGTGAAAGCAACGATGAATGCACCAATGTAAAAGGGATTGTGTGCTGAACAGGTCCAGCACCAGCTTTCAATCCTGGCTCTTCTGCTGTGGGAGCAGAGGCCAAACGTTCGTGCTGTACTAACTGTGCTGCTGGGCAGCTGAGAGACACCACCTGAGAATTTGGATTCAAATGGACTTTTAGGTATGAAACCGAGGAAGGACTGCAATGATGGTGACCCCGTTGCAAAGCTGCTTGTGTGCTGAAGAAGCAGAGCACTAGCTTTCCCTGCTGCTCCTTCTGCCGTGTGAGCAGATGCCACTCTTCATTCTGTGCTGACTGTGTTGCTGCGCAGCAGAGAGCAGCCTTTGGACTGATTCCATTCAAATGCTTTTCCTGTATGAGTGTTAGCAGTGAAAGCAACGATGGAGGCACCAATGTAAAGGGGATTGTGTGCTGAACAGGTCCAGCACCAGCTTTCAATCCTGGCTCTTCTGCTGTGGGAGCAGATGCCAAACGTTCGTGCTGTACTCACTGTGCTGCTGGGCAGCTGAGCGACACCACCTGAGAATTCGGATTCAAATGGACTTTTAGGTATGAAGCCGAGGAGAGACTGCAATGATGGTGACCCCGTTGCAAAGCTGCTTGTGTGCTGAAGAAGCAGAGCACTAGCTTTCCCTGCTGCTCCTTCTGCCGTGTGAGCAGATGCCACTGTTCATTCTGTGCTGACTGTGTTGCTGCGCAGCAGAGAGCAGCCTCTGGACTGATTCCATTCAAATGCTTTTCCTGTATGAAAGTGAGCAGTGAAAGCAACGATGAATGCACCAATGTAAAAGGGATTGTGTGCTGAACAGGTCCAGCACCAGCTTTCAATCCTGGCTCTTCTGCTGTGGGAGCAGATGCCAAACGTTCGTGCAGTACTCACTGTGCTGCTGGGCAGCTGAGACCGCTTGAGAATTTGGATTCAAATGGACTTTTAGGTATGAAACCGAGGAGAGACTGCAATGATGGTGACCCCGTTGCAAAGCTGCTTGTGTGCTGAAGAGGCAGAGCACTAGCTTTCCCTGCTGCTCCTTCTGCCGTGTGAGCAGATGCTACTGTTCATTCTGTGCTGACTGTGTTGCTGCGCAGCAGAGAGCAGCCTCTGGACTGATTCCATTCAAATGCTTTTCCTGTATGAAAGTGAGCAGTGAAAGCAACGATGAATGCACCAATGTAAAAGGGATTGTGTGCTGAACAGGTCCAGCACCAGCTTTCAATCCTGGCTCTTCTGCTGTGGGAGCAGAGGCCAAACGTTCGTGCTGTACTCACTGTGCTGCTGGGCAGCTAAGAGACACCACCTGAGAATTCGGATTCAAATGGACTTTTAGGTATGAAGCCGAGGAGAGACTGCAATGATGGTGACCCCGTTGCAAAGCTGCTTGTGTGCTGAAGAAGCAGAGCACTAGCTTTCCCTGCTGCTCCTTCTGCCGTGTGAGCAGATGCCACTGTTCATTCTGTGCTGTGTTGCTGCGCAGCAGAGAGCAGCCTCTGGACTGATTCCATTCAAATGCTTTTCCTGTATGAAAGTGAGCAGTGAAAGCAACGATGAATGCACCAATGTAAAAGGGATTGTGTGCTGAACAGGTCCAGCACCAGCTTTCAATCCTGGCTCTTCTGCTGTGGGAGCAGAGGCCAAACGTTCGTGCTGTACTAACTGTGCTGCTGGGCAGCTGAGAGACACCACCTGAGAATTTGGATTCAAATTTACTTTTAGGTATGAAACCGAGGAGAGACTGCAATGATGGTGACCCCGTTGCAAAGCTGCTTGTGTGCTGAAGAAGCAGAGCACTAGCTTTCCCTGCTGCTCCTTCTGCCGTGTGAGCAGATGCCACTGTTCATTCTGTGCTGTGTTGCTGCCAGCAGGGAGCAGGCTCTGGACGGATTCTATTCAAATGCTTTTCCTGTATGAGTGTTAGCAGTGAAAGCAACGATGGAGGCACCAATGTAAAGGGGATTGTGTGCTGAACAGGTCCAGCACCAGCTTTCAATCCTGGCTCTTCTGCTGTTGGAGCAGAGGTCAAACGTTCGTGCTGTACTCACTGTGCTGCTGGGCAGCTGAGCGACACCACCTGAGAATTCGGATTCAAATGGACTTTTAGGTATGAAGCCGAGGAGAGACTGCAATGATGGTGACCCCGTTGCAAAGCTGCTTGTGTGCTGAAGAAGCAGAGCACTAGCTTTCCCTGCTGCTCCTTCTGCCGTGTGAGCAGATGCCACTGTTCATTCTGTGCTGTGTTGCTGCCAGCAGGGAGCAGGCTCTGGACGGATTCTATTCAAATGCTTTTCCTGTATGAGTGTTAGCAGTGAAAGCAACGATGGAGGCACCAATGTAAAGGGGATTGTGTGCTGAACAGGTCCAGCACCAGCTTTCAATCCTGGCTCTTCTGCTGTTGGAGCAGAGGCCAAACGTTCGTGCTGTACTCACTGTGCTGCTGGGCAGCTGAGCGACACCACCTGAGAATTCGGATTCAAATGGACTTTTAGGTATGAAGCCGAGGAGAGACTGCAATGATGGTGACCCCGTTGCAAAGCTGCTTGTGTGCTGAAGAAGCAGAGCACTAGCTTTCCCTGCTGCTCCTTCTGCCGTGTGAGCAGATGCCACTGTTCATTCTGTGCTGACTGTGTTGCTGCGCAGCAGAGAGCAGCCTCTGGACTGATTCCATTCAAATGCTTTTCCTGTATGAATGTGAGCAGTGAAATCAACGATGGAGGCACCAATGTAAAGGTGATTGTGTGCTGAACAGGTCCAGCAAAAGCTTTCAATCCTGGCTCTTCTGCTGTGGGAGCAGAGGCCAAACGTTCGTGCTGTACTAACTGTGCTGCTGGGCAGCTGAGAGACACCACCTGAGAATTTGGATTCAAATGGACTTTTAGGTATGAACCCGAGGAGAGACTGCAATGATGGTGACCCCGTTGCAAAGCTGCTTGTGTGCTGAAGAAGCAGAGCACTAGCTTTAACTGCTGCTCCTTCTGCCGTGTGAGCAGATGCCACTGTTCATTCTGTGCTGACTGTGTTGCTGCGCAGCAGAGAGCAGCCTCTGGACTGATTCCATTCAAATGCTTTTCCTGTATGAAAGTGAGCAGTGAAAGCAACGATGAATGCACCAATGTAAAAGGGATTGTGTGCTGAACAGTTCCAGCACCAGCTTTCAATCCTGGCTCTTCTGCTGTTGGAGCAGAGGCCAAACGTTCGTGCTGTACTCACTGTGCTGCTGGGCAGCTGAGCGACATCACCTGAGAATTCGGATTCAAATGGACTTTTAGGTATGAAGCCGAGGAGAGACTGCAATGATGGTGACCCCGTTGCAAAGCTGCTTGTGTGCTGAAGAAGCAGAGCACTAGCTTTCCCTGCTGCTCCTTCTGCCGTGTGAGCAGATGCCACTGTTCATTCTGTGCTGACTGTGTTGCTGCGCAGCAGAGAGCAGCCTCTGGACTGATTCCATTCAAATGCTTTTCCTGTATGAATGTGAGCAGTGAAAGCAACGATGGTGGCACCAATGTAAAGGTGATTGTGTGCTGAACAGGTCCAGCACCAGCTTTCAATCCTGGCTCTTCTGCTGTGGGAGCAGAGGCCAAACGTTCGTGCTGTACTAACTGTGCTGCTGGGCAGCTGAGAGACACCACCTGAGAATTTGGATTCAAATGGACTTTTAGGTATGAAGCCGAGGAGAGACTGCAATGATGGTGACCCCGTTGCAAATCTGCTTGTGTGCTGAAGAAGCAGAGCACTAGCTTTCCCTGCTGCTCCTTCTGCCGTGTGAGCAGAAGCCACTGTTCATTCTGTGCTGACTGTGTTGCTGCGCAGCAGAGAGCAGCCTCTGGACTGATTCCATTCAAATGCTTTTCCTGTATGAATGTGAGCAGTGAAAGCAACGATGGAGGCACCAATGTAAAGGTGATTGTGTGCTGAACAGGTCCAGCACCAGCTTTCAATCCTGGCTCTTCTGCTGTGGGAGCAGAGGCCAAACGTTCGTGCTGTACTAACTGTGCTGCTGGGCAGCTGAGAGGCACACCTGAGAATTTGGATTCAAATGGACTTTTAGGTATGAAGCCGAGGAGAGACTGCAATGATGGTGACCCCGTTGCAAAGCTGCTTGTGTGCTGAAGAAGCAGAGCACTAGCTTTCCCTGCTGCTCCTTCTGCCGTGTGAGCAGATGCCACTGTTCATTCTGTGCTGACTGTGTTGCTGCGCAGCAGAGAGCAGCCTCTGGACTGATTCCATTCAAATGCTTTTCCTGTATGAAAGTGAGCAGTGAAAGCAACGATGAATGCACCAATGTAAAAGGGATTGTGTGCTGAACAGGTCCAGCACCAGCTTTCAATCCTGGCTCTTCTGCTGTGGGAGCAGAGGCCAAACGTTCGTGCTGTACTAACTGTGCTGCTGGGCAGCTGAGAGACACCACCTGAGAATTTGGATTCAAATGGACTTTTAGGTATGAACCCGAGGAGAGACTGCAATGATGGTGACCCCGTTGCAAAGCTGCTTGTGTGCTGAAGAAGCAGAGCACTAGCTTTAACTGCTGCTCCTTCTGCCGTGTGAGCAGATGCCACTGTTAATTCTGTGCTGACTGTGTTGCTGCGCAGCAGAGAGCAGCCTCTGGACTGATTCCATTCAAATGCTTTTCCTGTATGAAAGTGAGCAGTGAAAGCAACGATGAATGCACCAATGTAAAACGGATTGTGTGCTGAACAGTTCCAGCACCAGCTTTCAATCCTGGCTCTTCTGCTGTGGGAGCAGAGGCCAAACGTTCGTGCTGTACTCACTGTGCTGCTGGGCAGCTGAGCGACATCACCTGAGAATTCGGATTCAAATGGACTTTTAGGTATGAAGCCGAGGAGAGACTGCAATGATGGTGACCCCGTTGCAAAGCTGCTTGTGTGCTGAAGAAGCAGAGCACTAGCTTTCCCTGCTGCTCCTTCTGCCGTGTGAGCAGATGCCACTGTTCATTCTGTGCTGACTGTGTTGCTGCGCAGCAGAGAGCAGCCTCTGGACTGATTCCATTCAAATGCTTTTCCTGTATGAATGTGAGCAGTGAAAGCAACGATGGAGGCACCAATGTAAAGGTGATTGTGTGCTGAACAGGTCCAGCACCAGCTTTCAATCCTGGCTCTTCTGCTGTGGGAGCAGAGGCCAAACGTTCGTGCTGTACTAACTGTGCTGCTGGGCAGCTGAGAGACCCCACCTGAGAATTTGGATTCAAATGGACTTTTAGGTATGAAGCCGAGGAGAGACTGCAATGATGGTGACCCCGTTGCAAAGCTGCTTGTGTGCTGAAGAAGCAGAGCACTAGCTTTCCCTGCTGCTCCTTCTGCCGTGTGAGCAGAAGCCACTGTTCATTCTGTGCTGACTGTGTTGCTGCGCAGCAGAGAGCAGCCTCTGGACTGATTCCATTCAAATGCTTTTCCTGTATGAATGTGAGCAGTGAAAGCAACGATGGAGGCACCAATGTAAAGGTGATTGTGTGCTGAACAGGTCCAGCACCAGCTTTCAATCCTGGCTCTTCTGCTGTGGGAGCAGAGGCCAAACGTTCGTGCTGTACTAACTGTGCTGCTGGGCAGCTGAGAGGCACACCTGAGAATTTGGATTCAAATGGACTTTTAGGTATGAAGCCGAGGAGAGACTGCAATGATGGTGACCCCGTTGCAAAGCTGCTTGTGTGCTGAAGAAGCAGAGCACTAGCTTTCCCTGCTGCTCCTTCTGCCGTGTGAGCAGATGCCACTGTTCATTCTGTGCTGACTGTGTTGCTGCGCAGCAGAGAGCAGGCTCTGGACTGATTCCATTCAAATGCTTTTCCTGTATGAAAGTGAGCAGTGAAAGCAACGATGAATGCACCAATGTAAAAGGGATTGTGTGCTGAACAGGTCCAGCACCAGCTTTCAATCCTGGCTCTTCTGCTGTGGGAGCAGAGGCCAAACGTTCGTGCTGTACTAACTGTGCTGCTGGGCAGCTGAGAGACACCACCTGAGAATTTGGATTCAAATGGACTTTTAGGTATGAAACCGAGGAGAGACTGCAATGATGGTGACCCCGTTGCAAAGCTGCTTGTGTGCTGAAGAAGCAGAGCACTAGCTTTCCCTGCTGCTCCTTCTGCCGTGTGAGCAGATGCCACTGTTCATTCTGTGCTGTGTTGCTGCCAGCAGGGAGCAGGCTCTGGACGGATTCTATTCAAATGCTTTTCCTGTATGAGTGTTAGCAGTGAAAGCAACGATGGAGGCACCAATGTAAAGGGGATTGTGTGCTGAACAGGTCCAGCACCAGCTTTCAATCCTGGCTCTTCTGCTGTGGGAGCAGATGCCAAACGTTCGTGCTGTACTCACTGTGCTGCTGGGCAGCTGAGCGACACCACCTGAGAATTCGGATTCAAATGGACTTTTAGGTATGAACCCGAGGAGAGACTGCAATGATGGTGACCCCGTTGCAAAGCTGCTTGTGTGCTGAAGAAGCAGAGCACTAGCTTTCCCTGCTGCTCCTTCTGCCGTGTGAGCAGATGCCACTGTTCATTCTGTGCTGACTGTATTGCTGCGCAGCAGAGAGCAGCCTCTGGACTGATTCCATTCAAATGCTTTTCCTGTATGAAAGTGAGCAGTGAAAGCAACGATGAATGCACCAATGTAAAAGGGATTGTGTGCTGAACAGGTCCAGCACCAGCTTTCAATCCTTGCTCTTCTGCTGTGGGAGCAGATGCCAAACGTTCGTGCAGTACTCACTGTGCTGCTGGGCAGCTGAGACCGCTTGAGAATTTGGATTCAAATGGACTTTTAGGTATGAAACCGAGGAGAGACTGCAATGATGGTGACCCCGTTGCAAAGCTGCTTGTGTGCTGAAGAGGCAGAGCACTAGCTTTCCCTGCTGCTCCTTCTGCCGTGTGAGCAGATGCCACTGTTCATTCTGTGCTGACTGTGTTGCTGCGCAGCAGAGAGCAGCCTCTGTACTGATTCCATTCAAATGCTTTTCCTGTATGAAAGTGAGCAGTGAAAGCAACGATGAATGCACCAATGTAAAAGGGATTGTGTGCTGAACAGGTCCAGCACCAGCTTTCAATCCTGTCTCTTCTGCTGTGGGAGCAGAGGCCAAACGTTCGTGCTGTACTCACTGTGCTGCTGGGCAGCTGAGCGACACCACCTGAGAATTCGGATTCAAATGGACTTTTAGGTATGAACCCGAGGAGAGACTGCAATGATGGTGACCCCGTTGCAAAGCTGCTTGTGTGCTGAAGAAGCAGAGCACTAGCTTTCCCTGCTGCTCCTTCTGCCGTGTGAGCAGATGCCACTGTTCATTCTGTGCTGACTGTGTTGCTGCGCAGCAGAGAGCAGCCTCTGGACTGATTCCATTCAAATGCTTTTCCTGTATGAATGTGAGCAGTGAAAGCAACGATGGAGGCACCAATGTAAAGGTGATTGTGTGCTGAACAGGTCCAGCACCAGCTTTCAATCCTGGCTCTTCTGCTGTGGGAGCAGAGGCCAAACGTTCGTGCTGTACTAACTGTGCTGCTGGGCAGCTGAGAGACACCACCTGAGAATTTGGATTCAAATGGACTTTTAGGTATGAACCCGAGGAGAGACTGCAATGATGGTGACCCCGTTGCAAAGCTGCTTGTGTGCTGAAGAAGCAGAGCACTAGCTTTCCCTGCTGGTCCTTCTGCCGTGTGAGCAGATGCCACTGTTCATTCTGTGCTGACTGTGTTGCTGCGCAGCAGAGAGCAGCCTCTGGACTGATTCCATTCAAATGCTTTTCCTGTATGAAAGTGAGCAGTGAAAGCAACGATGAAGGCACCAATGTAAAAGGGATTATGTGCTGAACAGGTCTAGCACCAGCTTTCAATCCTGGCTCTTCTGCTGTGGGAGCAGAGGCCAAACGTTCGTGCTGTACTAACTGTGCTGCTGGGCAGCTGAGAGACACCACCTGAGAATTTGGATTCAAATGGACTTTTAGGTATGAACCCGAGGAGAGACTGCAATGATGGTGACCCCGTTGCAAAGCTGCTTGTGTGCTGAAGAAGCAGAGCACTAGCTTTCCCTGCTGCTCCTTCTGCCGTGTGAGCAGATGCCACTGTTCATTCTGTGCTGACTGTGTTGCTGCGCAGCAGAGAGCAGGCTCTGGACTGATTCCATTCAAATGCTTTTCCTGTATGAAAGTGAGCAGTGAAAGCAACGATGAATGCACCAATGTAAAAGGGATTGTGTGCTGAACAGGTCCAGCACCAGCTTTCAATCCTGGCTCTTCTGCTGTGGGAGCAGAGGCCAAACGTTCGTGCTGTACTAACTGTGCTGCTGGGCAGCTGAGAGACACCACCTGAGAATTTGGATTCAAATGGACTTTTAGGTATGAACCCGAGGAGAGACTGCAATGATGGTGACCCCGTTGCAAAGCTGCTTGTGTGCTGAAGAAGCAGAGCACTAGCTTTCCCTGCTGCTCCTTCTGCCGTGTGAGCAGATGCCACTGTTCATTCTGTGCTGACTGTGTTGCTGCGCAGCAGAGAGCAGCCTCTGGACTGATTCCATTCAAATGCTTTTCCTGTATGAAAGTGAGCAGTGAAAGCAACGATGAATGCACCAATGTAAAAGGGATTGTGTGCTGAACAGTTCCAGCACCAGCTTTCAATCCTGGCTCTTCTGCTGTGGGAGCAGAGGCCAAACGTTCGTGCTGTACTAACTGTGCTGCTGGGCAGCTGAGAGACACCACCTGAGAATTTGGATTCAAATGGACTTTTAGGTATGAACCCGAGGAGAGACTGCAATGATGGTGACCCCGTTGCAAAGCTGCTTGTGTGCTGAAGAAGCAGAGCACTAGCTTTCCCTGCTGCTCCTTCTGCCGTGTGAGCAGATGCCACTGTTCATTCTGTGCTGACTGTGTTGCTGCGCAGCAGAGAGCAGCCTCTGGACTGATTCCATTCAAATGCTTTTCCTGTATGAAAGTGAGCAGTGAAAGCAACGATGAATGCACCAATGTAAAAGGGATTATGTGCTGAACAGGTCTAGCACCAGCTTTCAATCCTGGCTCTTCTGCTGTGGGAGCAGAGGCCAAACGTTCGTGCTGTACTAACTGTGCTGCTGGGCAGCTGAGAGACACCACCTGAGAATTTGGATTCAAATGGACTTTTAGGTATGAACCCGAGGAGAGACTGCAATGATGGTGACCCCGTTGCAAAGCTGCTTGTGTGCTGAAGAAGCAGAGCACTAGCTTTCCCTGCTGGTCCTTCTGCCGTGTGAGCAGATGCCACTGTTCATTCTGTGCTGACTGTGTTGCTGCGCAGCAGAGAGCAGCCTCTGGACTGATTCCATTCAAATGCTTTTCCTGTATGAAAGTGAGCAGTGAAAGCAACGATGAATGCACCAATGTAAAAGGGATTGTGTGCTGAACAGGTCCAGCACCAGCTTTCAATCCTGGCTCTTCTGCTGTGGGAGCAGAGGCCAAACGTTCGTGCTGTACTAACTGTGCTGCTGGGCAGCTGAGAGACACCACCTGAGAATTTGGATTCAAATGGACTTTTAGGTATGAACCCGAGGAGAGACTGCAATGATGGTGACCCCGTTGCAAAGCTGCTTGTGTGCTGAAGAAGCAGAGCACTAGCTTTCCCTGCTGCTCCTTCTGCCGTGTGAGCAGATGCCACTGTTCATTCTGTGCTGACTGTGTTGCTGCGCAGCAGAGAGCAGGCTCTGGACTGATTCCATTCAAATGCTTTTCCTGTATGAAAGTGAGCAGTGAAAGCAACGATGAATGCACCAATGTAAAAGGGATTATGTGCTGAACAGGTCTAGCACCAGCTTTAAATCCTGGCTCTTCTGCTGTGGGAGCAGAGGCCAAACGTTCGTGCTGTACTAACTGTGCTGCTGGGCAGCTGAGAGACACCACCTGAGAATTTGGATTCAAATGGACTTTTAGGTATGAACCCGAGGAGAGACTGCAATGATGGTGACCCCGTTGCAAAGCTGCTTGTGTGCTGAAGAAGCAGAGCACTAGCTTTCCCTGCTGCTCCTTCTGCCGTGTGAGCAGATGCCACTGTTCATTCTGTGCTGACTGTGTTGCTGCGCAGCAGAGAGCAGCCTCTGGACTGATTCCATTCAAATGCTTTTCCTGTATGAAAGTGAGCAGTGAAAGCAACGATGAATGCACCAATGTAAAAGGGATTGTGTGCTGAACAGGTCCAGCACCAGCTTTCAATCCTGGCTCTTCTGCTGTGGGAGCAGAGGCCAAACGTTCGTGCTGTACTAACTGTGCTGCTGGGCAGCTGAGAGACACCACCTGAGAATTTGGATTCAAATGGACTTTTAGGTATGAAACCGAGGAGAGACTGCAATGATGGTGACCCCGTTGCAAAGCTGCTTGTGTGCTGAAGAAGCAGAGCACTAGCTTTCCCTGCTGCTCCTTCTGCCGTGTGAGCAGATGCCACTGTTCATTCTGTGCTGACTGTGTTGCTGCGCAGCAGAGAGCAGCCTCTGGACTGATTCCATTCAAATGCTTTTCCTGTATAAATGTGTGCAGTGAAAGCAACGATGGAGGCACCAATGTAAAGGTGATTGTGTGCTGAACAGGTCCAGCACCAGCTTTCAATCCTGGCTCTTCTGCTGTGGGAGCAGAGGCCAAACGTTCGTGCTGTACTAACTGTGCTGCTGGGCAGCTGAGAGACACCACCTGAGAATTTGGATTCAAATGGACTTTTAGGTATGAACCCGAGGAGAGACTGCAATGATGGTGACCCCGTTGCAAAGCTGCTTGTGTGCTGAAGAAGCAGAGCACTAGCTTTCCCTGCTGCTCCTTCTGCCGTGTGAGCAGATGCCACTCTTCATTCTGTGCTGACTGTGTTGCTGCGCAGCAGAGAGCAGCCTTTGGACTGATTCCATTCAAATGCTTTTCCTGTATGAAAGTGAGCAGTGAAAGCAACGATGAATGCACCAATGTAAAAGGGATTGTGTGCTGAACAGGTCCAGCACCAGCTTTCAATCCTGGCTCTTCTGCTGTGGGAGCAGAGGCCAAACGTTCGTGCTGTACTAACTGTGCTGCTGGGCAGCTGAGAGAGACCACCTGAGAATTTGGATTCAAATTTACTTTTAGGTATGAAACCGAGGAGAGACTGCAATGATGGTGACCTCGTTGCAAAGCTGCTTGTGTGCTGAAGAAGCAGAGCACTAGCTTTCCCTGCTGCTCCTTCTGCCGTGTGAGCAGATGCCACTGTTCATTCTGTGCTGTGTTGCTGCCAGCAGGGAGCAGGCTCTGGACGGATTCTATTCAAATGCTTTTCCTGTATGAGTGTTAGCAGTGAAAGCAACGATGGAGGCACTAATGGAAAGGGGATTGTGTGCTGAACAGGTCCAGCACCAGCTTTCAATCCTGGCTCTTCTGCTGTGGGAGCAGATGCCAAACGTTCGTGCTGTACTCACTGTGCTGCTGGGCAGCTGAGCGACACCACCTGAGAATTCGGATTCAAATGGACTTTTAGGTATGAAGCCGAGGAGAGACTGCAATGATGGTGACCCCGTTGCAAAGCTGCTTGTGTGCTGAAGAAGCAGAGCACTAGCTTTCCCTGCTGGTCCTTCTGCCGTGTGAGCAGATGCCACTGTTCATTCTGTGCTGACTGTGTTGCTGCGCAGCAGAGAGCAGCCTCTGGACTGATTCCATTCAAATGCTTTTCCTGTATGAAAGTGAGCAGTGAAAGCAACGATGAATGCACCAATGTAAAAGGGATTATGTGCTGAACAGGTCTAGCACCAGCTTTCAATCCTGGCTCTTCTGCTGTGGGAGCAGAGGCCAAACGTTCGTGCTGTACTAACTGTGCTGCTGGGCAGCTGAGAGACACCACCTGAGAATTTGGATTCAAATGGACGTTTAGGTATGAAACCGAGGAGAGACTGCAATGATGGTGACCCCGTTGCAAAGCTGCTTGTGTGCTGAAGAAGCAGAGCACTAGCTTTCCCTGCTGCTCCTTCTCCCGTGTGAGCAGATGCCACTGTTCATTCTGTGCTGACTGTGTTGCTGCGCAGCAGAGAGCAGCCTCTGGACTGATTCCATTCAAATGCTTTTCCTGTATGAAAGTGAGCAGTGAAAGCAACGATGAATGCACCAATGTAAAAGGGATTGTGTGCTGAACAGGTCCAGCACCAGCTTTCAATCCTGGCTCTTCTGCTGTGGGAGCAGAGGCCAAACGTTCGTGCTGTACTAACTGTGCTGCTGGGCAGCTGAGAGACACCACCTGAGAATTTGGATTCAAATGGACTTTTAGGTATGAACCCGAGGAGAGACTGCAATGATGGTGACCCCGTTGCAAAGCTGCTTGTGTGCTGAAGAAGCAGAGCACTAGCTTTCCCTGCTGCTCCTTCTGCCGTGTGAGCAGATGGCACTGTTCATTCTGTGCTGACTGTGTTGCTGCGCAGCAGAGAGCAGCCTCTGGACTGATTTCATTCAAATGCTTTTCCTGTATGAAAGTGAGCAGTGAAAGCAACGATGAATGCACCAATGTAAAAGGGATTGTGTGCTGAACAGTTCCAGCACCAGCTTTCAATCCTGGCTCTTCTGCTGTGGGAGCAGAGGCCAAACGTTCGTGCTGTACTAACTGTGCTGCTGGGCAGCTGAGCGACACCACCTGAGAATTCGGATTCAAAAGGACTTTTAGGTATGAAGCCGAGGAGAGACTGCAATGATGGTGACCCCGTTGCAAAGCTGCTTGTGTGCTGAAGAAGCAGAGCACTAGCTTTCCCTGCTGCTCCTTCTGCCGTGTGAGCAGATGCCACTGTTCATTCTGTGCTGACTGTGTTGCTGCGCAGCAGAGAGCAGCCTCTGGACTGATTCCATTCAAATGCTTTTCCTGTATGAAAGTGAGCAGTGAAAGCAACGATGAATGCACCAATGTAAAAGGGATTGTGTGCTGAACAGGTCCAGCACCAGCTTTCAATCCTGGCTCTTCTGCTGTGGGAGCAGAGGCCAAACGTTCATGCTGTACTAACTGTGCTGCTGGGCAGCTGAGAGACACCACCTGAGAATTTGGATTCAAATGGACTTTTAGGTATGAAGCCGAGGAGAGACTGCAATGATGGTGACCCCGTTGCAAAGCTGCTTGTGTGCTGAAGAAGCAGAGCACTAGCTTTCCCTGCTGGTCCTTCTGCCGTGTGAGCAGATGCCACTGTTCATTCTGTGCTGACTGTGTTGCTGCGCAGCAGAGAGCAGCCTCTGGACTGATTCTATTCAAATGCTTTTCCTGTATGAAAGTGAGCAGTGAAAGCAACGATGAATGCACCAATGTAAAGGGGATTGTGTGCTGAACAGGGCCAGCACCAGCTTTCAATCCTGGCTCTTCTGCTGTGGGAGCAGAGGCCAAACGTTCGTGCTGTACTAACTGTGCTGCAGGGCAGCTGAGAGACACCACCTGAGAATTTGGATTCAAATGGACTTTTAGGTATGAACCCGAGGAGAGACTGCAATGATGGTGACCCCGTTGCAAAGCTGCTTGTGTGCTGAAGAAGCAGAGCACTAGCTTTCCCTGCTCCTCTTCTGCCGTGTGAGCAGATGCCACTGTTCATTCTGTGCTGTGTTGCTGCCAACAGGGAGCAGGCTCTGGACGGATTCTATTCAAATGCTTTCCCTGTATGAGTGTTAGCAGTGAAATCAACGATGGAGGCACCAATGTAAAAGGGATTGTGTGCTGAACAGGTCCAGCACCAGCTTTCAATCCTGGCTCTTCTGCTGTTGGAGCAGAGGCCAAACGTTCGTGCTGTACTCACTGTGCTGCTGGGCAGCTGAGCGACACCACCTGAGAATTTGGATTCAAATGGACTTTTATGTATGAACCCGAGGAGAGACTGCAATGATGGTGACCCCGTTGCAAAGCTGCTTGTGTGCTGAAGAAGCAGAGCACTAGCTTTCCCTGCTGCTCCTTCTGCCGTGTGAGCAGATGCCACTGTTCATTCTGTGCTGACTGTGTTGCTGCACAGCAGAGAGCAGGCTCTGGACTGATTCCATTCAAATGCTTTTCCTGTATGAAAGTGAGCAGTGAAAGCAACGATGAATGCACCAATGTAAAAGGGATTGTGTGCTGAACAGGTCCAGCACCAGCTTTCAATCCTGGCTCTTCTGCTGTGGGAGCAGAGGCTAAACGTTCGTGCTGTACTAACTGTGCTGCTGGGCAGCTGAGAGACACCACCTGAGAATTTGGATTCAAATGGACTTTTAGGTATGAAGCCGAGGAGAGACTGCAATGATGGTGACCCCGTTGCAAAGCTGCTTGTGTGCTGAAGAAGCAGAGCACTAGCTTTCCCTGCTGCTCCTTCTACCGTGTGAGCAGATGCCACTGTTCAGTCTGTCCTGACTGTGTTGCTGCGCAGCAGAGAGCAGCCTCTGGACTGATTCTATTCAAATGCTTTTCCTGTATGAATGTGAGCAGTGAAAGCAACGATGAATGCACCAATGTAAAAGGGATTGTGTGCTGAACAGGTCCAGCACCAGCTTTCAATCCTGGCTCTTCTGCTGTGGGAGCAGAGGCCAAACGTTCGTGCTGTACTAACTGTGCTGCTGGGCAGCTGAGAGACACCACCTGAGAATTTGGATTCAAATTTACTTTTAGGTATGAAATCGAGGAGAGACTGCAATGATGGTGACCCCGTTGCAAAGCTGCTTGTGTGCTGAAGAAGCAGAGCACTAGCTTTCCCTGCTGCTCCTTCTGCCGTGTGAGCAGATGCCACTGTTCATTCTGTGCTGTGTTGCTGCCAGCAGGGAGCAGGCTCTGGACGGATTCTATTCAAATGCTTTTCCTGTATGAGTGTTAGCAGTGAAAGCAACGATGGAGGCACCAATGTAAAGGGGATTGTGTGCTGAACAGGTCCAGCACCAGCTTTCAATCCTGGCTCTTCTGCTGTGGGAGCAGAGGCCAAACGTTCGTGCTGTACTCACTGTGCTGCTGGGCAGCTGAGCGACACCACCTGAGAATACGGATTCAAATGGACTTTTAGGTATGAAGCCGAGGAGAGACTGCAATGATGGTGACCCCGTTGCAAAGCTGCTTGTGTGCTGAAGAAGCAGAGCACTAGCTTTCCCTGCTGCTCCTTCTGCCGTGTGAGCAGATGCCACTGTTCATTCTGTGCTGACTGTGTTGCTGCGCAGCAGAGAGCAGCCTCTGGACTGATTCCATTCAAATGCTTTTCCTGTATGAAAGTGAGCAGTGAAAGCAACGATGAATGCACCAATGTAAAAGGGATTGTGTGCTGAACAGGTCCAGCACCAGCTTTCAATCCTTGCTCTTCTGCTGTGGGAGCAGATGCCAAACGTTCGTGCAGTACTCACTGTGCTGCTGGGCAGCTGAGACCGCTTGAGAATTTGGATTCAAATGGACTTTTAGGTATGAAACCGAGGAGAGACTGCAATGATGGTGACCCCGTTGCAAAGCTGCTTGTGTGCTGAAGAGGCAGAGCACTAGCTTTCCCTGCTGCTCCTTCTGCCGTGTGAGCAGATGCTACTGTTCATTCTGTGCTGACTGTGTTGCTGCGCAGCAGAGAGCAGCCTCTGGACTGATTCCATTCAAATGCTTTTCCTGTATGAATGTGAGCAGTGAAAGCAACGATGGAGGCACCAATGTAAAGGTGATTGTGTGCTGAACAGGTCCAGCACCAGCTTTCAATCCTGGCTCTTCTGCTGTGGGAGCAGAGGCCAAACGTTCGTGCTGTACTAACTGTGCTGCTGGGCAGCTGAGAGACACCACCTGAGAATTTGGATTCAAATGGACTTTTAGGTATGAACCCGAGGAGAGACTGCAATGATGGTGACCCCGTTGCAAAGCTGCTTGTGTGCTGAAGAAGCAGAGCACTAGCTTTCCCTGCTGGTCCTTCTGCCGTGTGAGCAGATGCCACTGTTCATTCTGTGCTGACTGTGTTGCTGCGCAGCAGAGAGCAGCCTCTGGACTGATTCCATTCAAATGCTTTTCCTGTATGAAAGTGAGCAGTGAAAGCAACGATGAATGCACCAATGTAAAAGGGATTATGTGCTGAACAGGTCTAGCACCAGCTTTCAATCCTGGCTCTTCTGCTGTGGGAGCAGAGGCCAAACGTTCGTGCTGTACTAACTGTGCTGCTGGGCAGCTGAGAGACACCACCTGAGAATTTGGATTCAAATGGACTTTTAGGTATGAACCCGAGGAGAGACTGCAATGATGGTGACCCCGTTGCAAAGCTGCTTGTGTGCTGAAGAAGCAGAGCACTAGCTTTCCCTGCTGCTCCTTCTGCCGTGTGAGCAGATGCCACTGTTCATTCTGTGCTGACTGTGTTGCTGCGCAGCAGAGAGCAGCCTCTGGACTGATTCCATTCAAATGCTTTTCCTGTATGAAAGTGAGCAGTGAAAGCAACGATGAATGCACCAATGTAAAAGGGATTATGTGCTGAACAGGTCTAGCACCAGCTTTCAATCCTGGCTCTTCTGCTGTGGGAGCAGAGGCCAAACGTTCGTGCTGTACTAACTGTGCTGCTGGGCAGCTGAGAGACACCACCTGAGAATTTGGATTCAAATGGACTTTTAGGTATGAACCCGAGGAGAGACTGCAATGATGGTGACCCCGTTGCAAAGCTGCTTGTGTGCTGAAGAAGCAGAGCACTAGCTTTCCCTGCTGGTCCTTATGCCGTGTGAGCAGATGCCACTGTTCATTCTGTGCTGACTGTGTTGCTGCGCAGCAGAGAGCAGCCTCTGGACTGATTCCATTCAAATGCTTTTCCTGTATGAAAGTGAGCAGTGAAAGCAACGATGAATGCACCAATGTAAAAGGGATTGTGTGCTGAACAGGTCCAGCACCAGCTTTCAATCCTGGCTCTTCTGCTGTGGGAGCAGAGGCCAAACGTTCGTGCTGTACTAACTGTGCTGCTGGGCAGCTGAGAGACACCACCTGAGAATTTGGATTCAAATGGACTTTTAGGTATGAACCCGAGGAGAGACTGCAATGATGGTGACCCCGTTGCAAAGCTGCTTGTGTGCTGAAGAAGCAGAGCACTAGCTTTCCCTGCTGCTCCTTCTGCCGTGTGAGCAGATGCCACTGTTCATTCTGTGCTGACTGTGTTGCTGCGCAGCAGAGAGCAGCCTCTGAACTGATTCCATTCAAATGCTTTTCCTGTATGAAAGTGAGCAGTGAAAGCAACGATGAATGCACCAATGTAAAAGGGATTGTGTGCTGAACAGGTCCAGCACCAGCTTTCAATCCTGGCTCTTCTGCTGTGGGAGCAGAGGCCAAACGTTCGTGCTGTACTAACTGTGCTGCTGGGCAGCTGAGCGACACCACCTGAGAATTCGGATTCAAAAGGACTTTTAGGTATGAAGCCGAGGAGAGACTGCAATGATGGTGACCCCGTTGCAAAGCTGCTTGTGTGCTGAAGAAGCAGAGCACTAGCTTTCCCTGCTGCTCCTTCTGCCGTGTGAGCAGATGCCACTGTTCATTCTGTGCTGACTGTGTTGCTGCGCAGCAGAGAGCAGCCTCTGGACTGATTCCATTCAAATGCTTTTCCTGTATGAAAGTGAGCAGTGAAAGCAACGATGAATGCACCAATGTAAAAGGGATTGTGTGCTGAACAGGTCCAGCACCAGCTTTCAATCCTGGCTCTTCTGCTGTGGGAGCAGAGGCTAAACGTTCATGCTGTACTAACTGTGCTGCTGGGCAGCTGAGAGACACCACCTGAGAATTTGGATTCAAATGGACTTTTAGGTATGAACCCGAGGAGAGACTGCAATGATGGTGACCCCGTTGCAAAGCTGCTTGTGTGCTGAAGAAGCAGAGCACTAGCTTTCCCTGCTGCTCCTTCTGCCGTGTGAGCAGATGCCACTGTTCATTCTGTGCTGACTGTGATGCTGCGCAGCAGAGAGCAGCCTCTGGACTGATTCCATTCAAATGCTTTTCCTGTATGAATGTGAGCAGTGAAAGCAACGATGGAGGCACCAATGTAAAGGTGATTGTGTGCTGAACAGGTCCAGCACCAGCTTTCAATCCTGGCTCTTCTGCTGTGGGAGCAGAGGCCAAACGTTCGTGCTGTACTAACTGTGCTGCTGGGCAGCTGAGAGACACCACCTGAGAATTTGGATTCAAATGGACTTTTAGGTATGAACCCGAGGAGAGACTGCAATGATGGTGACCCCGTTGCAAAGCTGCTTGTGTGCTGAAGAAGCAGAGCACTAGCTTTCCCTGCTGCTCCTTCTGCCGTGTGAGCAGATGCCACTGTTCATTCTGTGCTGACTGTGTTGCTGCGCAGCAGAGAGCAGGCTCTGGACTGATTCCATTCAAATGCTTTTCCTGTATGAAAGTGAGCAGTGAAAGCAACGATGAATGCACCAATGTAAAAGGGATTATGTGCTGAACAGGTCTAGCACCAGCTTTCAATCCTGGCTCTTCTGCTGTGGGAGCAGAGGCCAAACGTTCGTGCTGTACTAACTGTGCTGCTGGGCAGCTGAGAGACACCACCTGAGAATTTGGATTCAAATGGACTTTAAGTATGAACCCGAGGAGAGACTGCAATGATGGTGACCCCGTTGCAAAGCTGCTTGTGTGCTGAAGAAGCAGAGCACTAGCTTTCCCTGCTGGTCCTTCTGCCGTGTGAGCAGATGCCACTGTTCATTCTGTGCTGACTGTGTTGCTGCGCAGCAGAGAGCAGCCTCTGGACTGATTCCATTCAAATGCTTTTCCTGTATGAAAGTGAGCAGTGAAAGCAACGATGAATGCACCAATGTAAAAGGGATTGTGTGCTGAACAGGTCCAGCACCAGCTTTCAATCCTGGCTCTTCTGCTGTGGGAGCAGAGGCCAAACGTTCGTGCTGTACTAACTGTGCTGCTGGGCAGCTGAGAGACACCACCTGAGAATTTGGATTCAAATGGACTTTTAGGTATGAACCCGAGGAGAGACTGCAATGATGGTGACCCCGTTGCAAAGCTGCTTGTGTGCTGAAGAAGCAGAGCACTAGCTTTCCCTGCTGCTCCTTCTGCCGTGTGAGCAGATGCCACTGTTCATTCTGTGCTGACTGTGTTGCTGCGCAGCAGAGAGCAGCCTCTGGACTGATTCCATTCAAATGCTTTTCCTGTATGAAAGTGAGCAGTGAAAGCAACGATGAATGCACCAATGTAAAAGGGATTGTGTGCTGAACAGGGCCAGCACCAGCTTTCAATCCTGGCTCTTCTGCTGTGGGAGCAGAGGCCAAACGTTCGTGCTGTACTAACTGTGCTGCTGGGCAGCTGAGAGAGACCACCTGAGAATTTGGATTCAAATTTACTTTTAGGTATGAAACCGAGGAGAGACTGCAATGATGGTGACCCCGTTGCAAAGCTGCTTGTGTGCTGAAGAAGCAGAGCACTAGCTTTCCCTGCTGCTCCTTCTGCCGTGTGAGCAGATGCCACTGTTCATTCTGTGCTGTGTTGCTGCCAGCAGGGAGCAGGCTCTGGACGGATTCTATTCAAATGCTTTTCCTGTATGAGTGTTAGCAGTGAAAGCAACGATGGAGGCACCAATGTAAAGGGGATTGTGTGCTGAACAGGTCCAGCACCAGCTTTCAATCCTGGCTCTTCTGCTGTGGGAGCAGATGCCAAACGTTCGTGCTGTACTCACTGTGCTGCTGGGCAGCTGAGCGACACCACCTGAGAATTCGGATTCAAATGGACTTTTAGGTATGAAGCCGAGGAGAGACTGCAATGATGGTGACCCCATTGCAAAGCTGCTTGTGTGCTGAAGAAGCAGAGCACTAGCTTTCCCTGCTGCTCCTTCTGCCGTGTGAGCAGATGCCACTGTTCATTCTGTGCTGACTGTGTTGCTGCGCAGCAGAGAGCAGCCTCTGGACTGATTCCATTCAAATGCTTTTCCTGTATGAAAGTGAGCAGTGAAAGCAACGATGAATGCACCAATGTAAAAGGGATTGTGTGCTGAACAGGTCCAGCACCAGCTTTCAATCCTTGCTCTTCTGCTGTGGGAGCAGATGCCAAACGTTCGTGCAGTACTCACTGTGCTGCTGGGCAGCTGAGACCGCTTGAGAATTTGGATTCAAATGGACTTTTAGGTATGAAACCGAGGAGAGACTGCAATGATGGTGACCCCGTTGCAAAGCTGCTTGTGTGCTGAAGAGGCAGAGCACTAGCTTTCCCTGCTGCTCCTTCTGCCGTGTGAGCAGATGCTACTGTTCATTCTGTGCTGACTGTGTTGCTGCGCAGCAGAGAGCAGCCTCTGGACTGATTCCATTCAAATGCTTTTCCTGTATGAATGTGAGCAGTGAAAGCAACGATGGAGGCACCAATGTAAAGGTGATTGTGTGCTGAACAGGTCCAGCACCAGCTTTCAATCCTGGCTCTTCTGCTGTGGGAGCAGAGGCCAAACGTTCGTGCTGTACTAACTGTGCTGCTGGGCAGCTGAGAGACACCACCTGAGAATTTGGATTCAAATGGACTTTTAGGTATGAACCCGAGGAGAGACTGCAATGATGGTGACCCCGTTGCAAAGCTGCTTGTGTGCTGAAGAAGCAGAGCACTAGCTTTCCCTGCTGGTCCTTCTGCCGTGTGAGCAGATGCCACTGTTCATTCTGTGCTGACTGTGTTGCTGCGCAGCAGAGAGCAGCCTCTGGACTGATTCCATTCAAATGCTTTTCCTGTATGAAAGTGAGCAGTGAAAGCAACGATGAATGCACCAATGTAAAAGGGATTGTGTGCTGAACAGGTCCAGCACCAGCTTTCAATCCTGGCTCTTCTGCTGTGGGAGCAGAGGCCAAACGTTCGTGCTGTACTAACTGTGCTGCTGGGCAGCTGAGAGACACCACCTGAGAATTTGGATTCAAATGGACTTTTAGGTATGAACCCAAGGAGAGACTGCAATGATGGTGACCCCGTTGCAAAGCTGCTTGTGTGCTGAAGAAGCAGAGCACTAGCTTTCCCTGCTGCTCCTTCTGCCGTGTGAGCAGATGCCACTGTTCATTCTGTGCTGACTGTGTTGCTGCGCAGCAGAGAGCAGCCTCTGAACTGATTCCATTCAAATGCTTTTCCTGTATGAAAGTGAGCAGTGAAAGCAACGATGAATGCACCAATGTAAAAGGGATTGTGTGCTGAACAGGTCCAGCACCAGCTTTCAATCCTGGCTCTTCTGCTGTGGGAGCAGAGGCCAAACGTTCGTGCTGTACTAACTGTGCTGCTGGGCAGCTGAGCGACACCACCTGAGAATTCGGATTCAAAAGGACTTTTAGGTATGAAGCCGAGGAGAGACTGCAATGATGGTGACCCCGTTGCAAAGCTGCTTGTGTGCTGAAGAAGCAGAGCACTAGCTTTCCCTGCTGCTCCTTCTGCCGTGTGAGCAGATGCCACTGTTCATTCTGTGCTGACTGTGTTGCTGCGCAGCAGAGAGCAGCCTCTGGACTGATTCCATTCAAATGCTTTTCCTGTATGAATGTGAGCAGTGAAAGCAACGATGGAGGCACCAATGTAAAGGTGATTGTGTGCTGAACAGGTCCAGCACCAGCTTTCAATCCTGGCTCTTCTGCTGTGGGAGCAGAGGCCAAACGTTCGTGCTGTACTAACTGTGCTGCTGGGCAGCTGAGAGACACCACCTGAGAATTTGGATTCAAATGGACTTTTAGGTATGAACCCGAGGAGAGACTGCAATGATGGTGACCCCGTTGCAAAGCTGCTTGTGTGCTGAAGGAGCAGAGCACTAGCTTTCCCTGCTGCTCCTTCTGCTGTGTGAGCAGATGCCACTGTTCATTCTGTGCTGACTGTGTTGCTGCGCAGCAGAGAGCAGCCTCTGGACTGATTCCATTCAAATGCTTTTCCTGTATGAATGTGAGCAGTGAAAGCAACGATGGAGGCACCAATGTAAAGGTGATTGTGTGCTGAACAGGTCCAGCACCAGCTTTCAATCCTGGCTCTTCTGCTGTGGGAGCAGAGGCCAAACGTTCGTGCTGTACTAACTGTGCTGCTGGGCAGCTGAGAGACACCACCTGAGAATTTGGATTCAAATGGACTTTTAGGTATGAACCCGAGGAGAGACTGCAATGATGGTGACCCCGTTGCAAAGCTGCTTGTGTGCTGAAGAAGCAGAGCACTAGCTTTCCCTGCTGGTCCTTCTGCCGTGTGAGCAGATGCCACTGTTCATTCTGTGCTGACTGTGTTGCTGCGCAGCAGAGAGCAGCCTCTGGACTGATTCCATTCAAATGCTTTTCCTGTATGAAAGTGAGCAGTGAAAGCAACGATGAATGCACCAATGTAAAAGGGATTATGTGCTGACCAGGTCTAGCACCAGCTTTCAATCCTGGCTCTTCTGCTGTGGGAGCAGAGGCCAAACGTTCGTGCTGTACTAACTGTGCTGCTGGGCAGCTGAGAGACACCACCTGAGAATTTGGATTCAAATGGACTTTTAGGTATGAACCCGAGGAGAGACTGCAATGATGGTGACCCCGTTGCAAAGCTGCTTGTGTGCTGAAGAAGCAGAGCACTAGCTTTCCCTGCTGGTCCTTATGCCGTGTGAGCAGATGCCACTGTTCATTCTGTGCTGACTGTGTTGCTGCGCAGCAGAGAGCAGCCTCTGGACTGATTCCATTCAAATGCTTTTCCTGTATGAAAGTGAGCAGTGAAAGCAACGATGAATGCACCAATGTAAAAGGGATTGTGTGCTGAACAGGTCCAGCACCAGCTTTCAATCCTGGCTCTTCTGCTGTGGGAGCAGAGGCCAAACGTTCGTGCTGTACTAACTGTGCTGCTGGGCAGCTGAGAGACACCACCTGAGAATTTGGATTCAAATGGACTTTTAGGTATGAACCCGAGGAGAGACTGCAATGATGGTGACCCCGTTGCAAAGCTGCTTGTGTGCTGAAGAAGCAGAGCACTAGCTTTCCCTGCTGCTCCTTCTGCCGTGTGAGCAGATGCCACTGTTCATTCTGTGCTGACTGTGTTGCTGCGCAGCAGAGAGCAGCCTCTGAACTGATTCCATTCAAATGCTTTTCCTGTATGAAAGTGAGCAGTGAAAGCAACGATGAATGCACCAATGTAAAAGGGATTGTGTGCTGAACAGGTCCAGCACCAGCTTTCAATCCTGGCTCTTCTGCTGTGGGAGCAGAGGCCAAACGTTCGTGCTGTACTAACTGTGCTGCTGGGCAGCTGAGCGACACCACCTGAGAATTCGGATTCAAAAGGACTTTTAGGTATGAAGCCGAGGAGAGACTGCAATGATGGTGACCCCGTTGCAAAGCTGCTTGTGTGCTGAAGAAGCAGAGCACTAGCTTTCCCTGCTGCTCCTTCTGCCGTGTGAGCAGATGCCACTGTTCATTCTGTGCTGACTGTGTTGCTGCGCAGCAGAGAGCAGCCTCTGGACTGATTCCATTCAAATGCTTTTCCTGTATGAAAGTGAGCAGTGAAAGCAACGATGAATGCACCAATGTAAAAGGGATTGTGTGCTGAACAGGTCCAGCACCAGCTTTCAATCCTGGCTCTTCTGCTGTGGGAGCAGAGGCTAAACGTTCATGCTGTACTAACTGTGCTGCTGGGCAGCTGAGAGACACCACCTGAGAATTTGGATTCAAATGGACTTTTAGGTATGAACCCGAGGAGAGACTGCAATGATGGTGACCCCGTTGCAAAGCTGCTTGTGTGCTGAAGAAGCAGAGCACTAGCTTTCCCTGCTGCTCCTTCTGCCGTGTGAGCAGATGCCACTGTTCATTCTGTGCTGACTGTGATGCTGCGCAGCAGAGAGCAGCCTCTGGACTGATTCCATTCAAATGCTTTTCCTGTATGAATGTGAGCAGTGAAAGCAACGATGGAGGCACCAATGTAAAGGTGATTGTGTGCTGAACAGGTCCAGCACCAGCTTTCAATCCTGGCTCTTCTGCTGTGGGAGCAGAGGCCAAACGTTCGTGCTGTACTAACTGTGCTGCTGGGCAGCTGAGAGACACCACCTGAGAATTTGGATTCAAATGGACTTTTAGGTATGAACCCGAGGAGAGACTGCAATGATGGTGACCCCGTTGCAAAGCTGCTTGTGTGCTGAAGAAGCAGAGCACTAGCTTTCCCTGCTGCTCCTTCTGCCGTGTGAGCAGATGCCACTGTTCATTCTGTGCTGACTGTGTTGCTGCGCAGCAGAGAGCAGGCTCTGGACTGATTCCATTCAAATGCTTTTCCTGTATGAAAGTGAGCAGTGAAAGCAACGATGAATGCACCAATGTAAAAGGGATTATGTGCTGAACAGGTCTAGCACCAGCTTTCAATCCTGGCTCTTCTGCTGTGGGAGCAGAGGCCAAACGTTCGTGCTGTACTAACTGTGCTGCTGGGCAGCTGAGAGACACCACCTGAGAATTTGGATTCAAATGGACTTTTAGGTATGAAACCGAGGAGAGACTGCAATGATGGTGACCCCGTTGCAAAGCTGCTTGTGTGCTGAAGAAGCAGAGCACTAGCTTTCCCTGCTGGTCCTTCTGCCGTGTGAGCAGATGCCACTGTTCATTCTGTGCTGACTGTGTTGCTGCGCAGCAGAGAGCAGCCTCTGGACTGATTCTATTCAAATGCTTTTCCTGTATGAAAGTGAGCAGTGAAAGCAACGATGAATGCACCAATGTAAAAGGGATTGTGTGCTGAACAGGGCCAGCACCAGCTTTCAATCCTGGCTCTTCTGCTGTGGGAGCAGAGGCCAAACGTTCGTGCTGTACTAACTGTGCTGCTGGGCAGCTGAGAGAGACCACCTGAGAATTTGGATTCAAATTTACTTTTAGGTATGAAACCGAGGAGAGACTGCAATGATGGTGACCCCGTTGCAAAGCTGCTTGTGTGCTGAAGAAGCAGAGCACTAGCTTTCCCTGCTGCTCCTTCTGCCGTGTGAGCAGATGCCACTGTTCATTCTGTGCTGTGTTGCTGCCAGCAGGGAGCAGGCTCTGGACGGATTCTATTCAAATGCTTTTCCTGTATGAGTGTTAGCAGTGAAAGCAACGATGGAGGCACCAATGTAAAGGGGATTGTGTGCTGAACAGGTCCAGCACCAGCTTTCAATCCTGGCTCTTCTGCTGTGGGAGCAGATGCCAAACGTTCGTGCTGTACTCACTGTGCTGCTGGGCAGCTGAGCGACACCACCTGAGAATTCGGATTCAAATGGACTTTTAGGTATGAAGCCGAGGAGAGACTGCAATGATGGTGACCCCATTGCAAAGCTGCTTGTGTGCTGAAGAAGCAGAGCACTAGCTTTCCCTGCTGCTCCTTCTGCCGTGTGAGCAGATGCCACTGTTCATTCTGTGCTGACTGTGTTGCTGCGCAGCAGAGAGCAGCCTCTGGACTGATTCCATTCAAATGCTTTTCCTGTATGAAAGTGAGCAGTGAAAGCAACGATGAATGCACCAATGTAAAAGGGATTGTGTGCTGAACAGGTCCAGCACCAGCTTTCAATCCTTGCTCTTCTGCTGTGGGAGCAGATGCCAAACGTTCGTGCAGTACTCACTGTGCTGCTGGGCAGCTGAGACCGCTTGAGAATTTGGATTCAAATGGACTTTTAGGTATGAAACCGAGGAGAGACTGCAATGATGGCGACCCCGTTGCAAAGCTGCTTGTGTGCTGAAGAGGCAGAGCACTAGCTTTCCCTGCTGCTCCTTCTGCCGTGTGAGCAGATGCTACTGTTCATTCTGTGCTGACTGTGTTGCTGCGCAGCAGAGAGCAGCCTCTGGACTGATTCCATTCAAATGCTTTTCCTGTATGAATGTGAGCAGTGAAAGCAACGATGGAGGCACCAATGTAAAGGTGATTGTGTGCTGAACAGGTCCAGCACCAGCTTTCAATCCTGGCTCTTCTGCTGTGGGAGCAGAGGCCAAACGTTCGTGCTGTACTAACTGTGCTGCTGGGCAGCTGAGAGACACCACCTGAGAATTTGGATTCAAATGGACTTTTAGGTATGAACCCGAGGAGAGACTGCAATGATGGTGACCCCGTTGCAAAGCTGCTTGTGTGCTGAAGAAGCAGAGCACTAGCTTTCCCTGCTGCTCCTTCTGCCGTGTGAGCAGATGCCACTGTTCATTCTGTGCTGACTGTGTTGCTGCGCAGCAGAGAGCAGCCTCTGGACTGATTCCATTCAAATGCTTTTCCTGTATGAAAGTGAGCAGTGAAAGCAACGATGAATGCACCAATGTAAAAGGGATTATGTGCTGAACAGGTCTAGCACCAGCTTTCAATCCTGGCTCTTCTGCTGTGGGAGCAGAGGCCAAACGTTCGTGCTGTACTAACTGTGCTGCTGGGCAGCTGAGAGACACCACCTGAGAATTTGGATTCAAATGGACTTTTAGGTATGAACCCGAGGAGAGACTGCAATGATGGTGACCCCGTTGCAAAGCTGCTTGTGTGCTGAAGAAGCAGAGCACTAGCTTTCCCTGCTGGTCCTTATGCCGTGTGAGCAGATGCCACTGTTCATTCTGTGCTGACTGTGTTGCTGCGCAGCAGAGAGCAGCCTCTGGACTGATTCCATTCAAATGCTTTTCCTGTATGAAAGTGAGCAGTGAAAGCAACGATGAATGCACCAATGTAAAAGGGATTGTGTGCTGAACAGGTCCAGCACCAGCTTTCAATCCTGGCTCTTCTGCTGTGGGAGCAGAGGCCAAACGTTCGTGCTGTACTAACTGTGCTGCTGGGCAGCTGAGAGACACCACCTGAGAATTTGGATTCAAATGGACTTTTAGGTATGAACCCGAGGAGAGACTGCAATGATGGTGACCCCGTTGCAAAGCTGCTTGTGTGCTGAAGAAGCAGAGCACTAGCTTTCCCTGCTGCTCCTTCTGCCGTGTGAGCAGATGCCACTGTTCATTCTGTGCTGACTGTGTTGCTGCGCAGCAGAGAGCAGCCTCTGAACTGATTCCATTCAAATGCTTTTCCTGTATGAAAGTGAGCAGTGAAAGCAACGATGAATGCACCAATGTAAAAGGGATTGTGTGCTGAACAGGTCCAGCACCAGCTTTCAATCCTGGCTCTTCTGCTGTGGGAGCAGAGGCCAAACGTTCGTGCTGTACTAACTGTGCTGCTGGGCAGCTGAGCGACACCACCTGAGAATTCGGATTCAAAAGGACTTTTAGGTATGAAGCCGAGGAGAGACTGCAATGATGGTGACCCCGTTGCAAAGCTGCTTGTGTGCTGAAGAAGCAGAGCACTAGCTTTCCCTGCTGCTCCTTCTGCCGTGTGAGCAGATGCCACTGTTCATTCTGTGCTGACTGTGTTGCTGCGCAGCAGAGAGCAGCCTCTGGACTGATTCCATTCAAATGCTTTTCCTGTATGAAAGTGAGCAGTGAAAGCAACGATGAATGCACCAATGTAAAAGGGATTGTGTGCTGAACAGGTCCAGCACCAGCTTTCAATCCTGGCTCTTCTGCTGTGGGAGCAGAGGCTAAACGTTCATGCTGTACTAACTGTGCTGCTGGGCAGCTGAGAGACACCACCTGAGAATTTGGATTCAAATGGACTTTTAGGTATGAACCCGAGGAGAGACTGCAATGATGGTGACCCCGTTGCAAAGCTGCTTGTGTGCTGAAGAAGCAGAGCACTAGCTTTCCCTGCTGGTCCTTCTGCCGTGTGAGCAGATGCCACTGTTCATTCTGTGCTGACTGTGATGCTGCGCAGCAGAGAGCAGCCTCTGGACTGATTCCATTCAAATGCTTTTCCTGTATGAATGTGAGCAGTGAAAGCAACGATGGAGGCACCAATGTAAAGGTGATTGTGTGCTGAACAGGTCCAGCACCAGCTTTCAATCCTGGCTCTTCTGCTGTGGGAGCAGAGGCCAAACGTTCGTGCTGTACTAACTGTGCTGCTGGGCAGCTGAGAGACACCACCTGAGAATTTGGATTCAAATGGACTTTTAGGTATGAACCCGAGGAGAGACTGCAATGATGGTGACCCCGTTGCAAAGCTGCTTGTGTGCTGAAGAAGCAGAGCACTAGCTTTCCCTGCTGCTCCTTCTGCCGTGTGAGCAGATGCCACTGTTCATTCTGTGCTGACTGTGTTGCTGCGCAGCAGAGAGCAGGCTCTGGACTGATTCCATTCAAATGCTTTTCCTGTATGAAAGTGAGCAGTGAAAGCAACGATGAATGCACCAATGTAAAAGGGATTATGTGCTGAACAGGTCTAGCACCAGCTTTCAATCCTGGCTCTTCTGCTGTGGGAGCAGAGGCCAAACGTTCGTGCTGTACTAACTGTGCTGCTGGGCAGCTGAGAGACACCACCTGAGAATTTGGATTCAAATGGACTTTTAGGTATGAACCCGAGGAGAGACTGCAATGATGGTGACCCCGTTGCAAAGCTGCTTGTGTGCTGAAGAAGCAGAGCACTAGCTTTCCCTGCTGGTCCTTCTGCCGTGTGAGCAGATGCCACTGTTCATTCTGTGCTGACTGTGTTGCTGCGCAGCAGAGAGCAGCCTCTGGACTGATTCCATTCAAATGCTTTTCCTGTATGAAAGTGAGCAGTGAAAGCAACGATGAATGCACCAATGTAAAAGGGATTGTGTGCTGAACAGGTCCAGCACCAGCTTTCAATCCTGGCTCTTCTGCTGTGGGAGCAGAGGCCAAACGTTCGTGCTGTACTAACTGTGCTGCTGGGCAGCTGAGAGACACCACCTGAGAATTTGGATTCAAATGGACTTTTAGGTATGAACCCGAGGAGAGACTGCAATGATGGTGACCCCGTTGCAAAGCTGCTTGTGTGCTGAAGAAGCAGAGCACTAGCTTTCCCTGCTGGTCCTTCTGCCGTGTGAGCAGATGCCACTGTTCATTCTGTGCTGACTGTGTTGCTGCGCAGCAGAGAGCAGCCTCTGGACTGATTCCATTCAAATGCTTTTCCTGTATGAAAGTGAGCAGTGAAAGCAACGATGAATGCACCAATGTAAAAGGGATTGTGTACTGAACAGGGCCAGCACCAGCTTTCAATCCTGGCTCTTCTGCTGTGGGAGCAGAGGCCAAACGTTCGTGCTGTACTAACTGTGCTGCTGGGCAGCTGAGAGAGACCACCTGAGAATTTGGATTCAAATTTACTTTTAGGTATGAAACCGAGGAGAGACTGCAATGATGGTGACCCCGTTGCAAAGCTGCTTGTGTGCTGAAGAAGCAGAGCACTAGCTTTCCCTGCTGCTCCTTCTGCCGTGTGAGCAGATGCCACTGTTCATTCTGTGCTGTGTTGCTGCCAGCAGGGAGCAGGCTCTGGACGGATTCTATTCAAATGCTTTTCCTGTATGAGTGTTAGCAGTGAAAGCAACGATGGAGGCACCAATGTAAAGGGGATTGTGTGCTGAACAGGTCCAGCACCAGCTTTCAATCCTGGCTCTTCTGCTGTGGGAGCAGATGCCAAACGTTCGTGCTGTACTCACTGTGCTGCTGGGCAGCTGAGCGACACCACCTGAGAATTCGGATTCAAATGGACTTTTAGGTATGAAGCCGAGGAGAGACTGCAATGATGGTGACCCCATTGCAAAGCTGCTTGTGTGCTGAAGAAGCAGAGCACTAGCTTTCCCTGCTGCTCCTTCTGCCGTGTGAGCAGATGCCACTGTTCATTCTGTGCTGACTGTGTTGCTGCGCAGCAGAGAGCAGCCTCTGGACTGATTCCATTCAAATGCTTTTCCTGTATGAAAGTGAGCAGTGAAAGCAACGATGAATGCACCAATGTAAAAGGGATTGTGTGCTGAACAGGTCCAGCACCAGCTTTCAATCCTTGCTCTTCTGCTGTGGGAGCAGATGCCAAACGTTCGTGCAGTACTCACTGTGCTGCTGGGCAGCTGAGACCGCTTGAGAATTTGGATTCAAATGGACTTTTAGGTATGAAACCGAGGAGAGACTGCAATGATGGTGACCCCGTTGCAAAGCTGCTTGTGTGCTGAAGAGGCAGAGCACTAGCTTTCCCTGCTGCTCCTTCTGCCGTGTGAGCAGATGCTACTGTTCATTCTGTGCTGACTGTGTTGCTGCGCAGCAGAGAGCAGCCTCTGGACTGATTCCATTCAAATGCTTTTCCTGTATGAATGTGAGCAGTGAAAGCAACGATGGAGGCACCAATGTAAAGGTGATTGTGTGCTGAACAGGTCCAGCACCAGCTTTCAATCCTGGCTCTTCTGCTGTGGGAGCAGAGGCCAAACGTTCGTGCTGTACTAACTGTGCTGCTGGGCAGCTGAGAGACACCACCTGAGAATTTGGATTCAAATGGACTTTTAGGTATGAACCCGAGGAGAGACTGCAATGATGGTGACCCCGTTGCAAAGCTGCTTGTGTGCTGAAGAAGCAGAGCACTAGCTTTCCCTGCTGCTCCTTCTGCCGTGTGAGCAGATGCCACTGTTCATTCTGTGCTGACTGTGTTGCTGCGCAGCAGAGAGCAGCCTCTGGACTGATTCCATTCAAATGCTTTTCCTGTATGAAAGTGAGCAGTGAAAGCAACGATGAATGCACCAATGTAAAAGGGATTATGTGCTGAACAGGTCTAGCACCAGCTTTCAATCCTGGCTCTTCTGCTGTGGGAGCAGAGGCCAAACGTTCGTGCTGTACTAACTGTGCTGCTGGGCAGCTGAGAGACACCACCTGAGAATTTGGATTCAAATGGACTTTTAGGTATGAACCCGAGGAGAGACTGCAATGATGGTGACCCCGTTGCAAAGCTGCTTGTGTGCTGAAGAAGCAGAGCACTAGCTTTCCCTGCTGGTCCTTATGCCGTGTGAGCAGATGCCACTGTTCATTCTGTGCTGACTGTGTTGCTGCGCAGCAGAGAGCAGCCTCTGGACTGATTCCATTCAAATGCTTTTCCTGTATGAAAGTGAGCAGTGAAAGCAACGATGAATGCACCAATGTAAAAGGGATTGTGTGCTGAACAGGTCCAGCACCAGCTTTCAATCCTGGCTCTTCTGCTGTGGGAGCAGAGGCCAAACGTTCGTGCTGTACTAACTGTGCTGCTGGGCAGCTGAGAGACACCACCTGAGAATTTGGATTCAAATGGACTTTTAGGTATGAACCCGAGGAGAGACTGCAATGATGGTGACCCCGTTGCAAAGCTGCTTGTGTGCTGAAGAAGCAGAGCACTAGCTTTCCCTGCTGCTCCTTCTGCCGTGTGAGCAGATGCCACTGTTCATTCTGTGCTGACTGTGTTGCTGCGCAGCAGAGAGCAGCCTCTGAACTGATTCCATTCAAATGCTTTTCCTGTATGAAAGTGAGCAGTGAAAGCAACGATGAATGCACCAATGTAAAAGGGATTGTGTGCTGAACAGGTCCAGCACCAGCTTTCAATCCTGGCTCTTCTGCTGTGGGAGCAGAGGCCAAACGTTCGTGCTGTACTAACTGTGCTGCTGGGCAGCTGAGCGACACCACCTGAGAATTCGGATTCAAATGGACTTTTAGGTATGAAGCCGAGGAGAGACTGCAATGATGGTGACCCCGTTGCAAAGCTGCTTGTGTGCTGAAGAAGCAGAGCACTAGCTTTCCCTGCTGGTCCTTCTGCCGTGTGAGCAGATGCCACTGTTCATTCTGTGCTGACTGTGATGCTGCGCAGCAGAGAGCAGCCTCTGGACTGATTCCATTCAAATGCTTTTCCTGTATGAATGTGAGCAGTGAAAGCAACGATGGAGGCACCAATGTAAAGGTGATTGTGTGCTGAACAGGTCCAGCACCAGCTTTCAATCCTGGCTCTTCTGCTGTGGGAGCAGAGGCCAAACGTTCGTGCTGTACTAACTGTGCTGCTGGGCAGCTGAGAGACACCACCTGAGAATTTGGATTCAAATGGACTTTTAGGTATGAACCCGAGGAGAGACTGCAATGATGGTGACCCCGTTGCAAAGCTGCTTGTGTGCTGAAGAAGCAGAGCACTAGCTTTCCCTGCTGCTCCTTCTGCCGTGTGAGCAGATGCCACTGTTCATTCTGTGCTGACTGTGTTGCTGCGCAGCAGAGAGCAGGCTCTGGACTGATTCCATTCAAATGCTTTTCCTGTATGAAAGTGAGCAGTGAAAGCAACGATGAATGCACCAATGTAAAAGGGATTATGTGCTGAACAGGTCTAGCACCAGCTTTCAATCCTGGCTCTTCTGCTGTGGGAGCAGAGGCCAAACGTTCGTGCTGTACTAACTGTGCTGCTGGGCAGCTGAGAGACACCACCTGAGAATTTGGATTCAAATGGACTTTTAGGTATGAACCCGAGGAGAGACTGCAATGATGGTGACCCCGTTGCAAAGCTGCTTGTGTGCTGAAGAAGCAGAGCACTAGCTTTCCCTGCTGGTCCTTCTGCCGTGTGAGCAGATGCCACTGTTCATTCTGTGCTGACTGTGTTGCTGCGCAGCAGAGAGCAGCCTCTGGACTGATTCCATTCAAATGCTTTTCCTGTATGAAAGTGAGCAGTGAAAGCAACGATGAATGCACCAATGTAAAAGGGATTGTGTGCTGAACAGGGCCAGCACCAGCTTTCAATCCTGGCTCTTCTGCTGTGGGAGCAGAGGCCAAACGTTCGTGCTGTACTAACTGTGCTGCTGGGCAGCTGAGAGAGACCACCTGAGAATTTGGATTCAAATTTACTTTTAGGTATGAAACCGAGGAGAGACTGCAATGATGGTGACCCCGTTGCAAAGCTGCTTGTGTGCTGAAGAAGCAGAGCACTAGCTTTCCCTGCTGCTCCTTCTGCCGTGTGAGCAGATGCCACTGTTCATTCTGTGCTGTGTTGCTGCCAGCAGGGAGCAGGCTCTGGACGGATTCTATTCAAATGCTTTTCCTGTATGAGTGTTAGCAGTGAAAGCAACGATGGAGGCACCAATGTAAAGGGGATTGTGTGCTGAACAGGTCCAGCACCAGCTTTCAATCCTGGCTCTTCTGCTGTGGGAGCAGATGCCAAACGTTCGTGCTGTACTCACTGTGCTGCTGGGCAGCTGAGCGACACCACCTGAGAATTCGGATTCAAATGGACTTTTAGGTATGAAGCCGAGGAGAGACTGCAATGATGGTGACCCCATTGCAAAGCTGCTTGTGTGCTGAAGAAGCAGAGCACTAGCTTTCCCTGCTGCTCCTTCTGCCGTGTGAGCAGATGCCACTGTTCATTCTGTGCTGACTGTGTTGCTGCGCAGCAGAGAGCAGCCTCTGGACTGATTCCATTCAAATGCTTTTCCTGTATGAAAGTGAGCAGTGAAAGCAACGATGAATGCACCAATGTAAAAGGGATTGTGTGCTGAACAGGTCCAGCACCAGCTTTCAATCCTTGCTCTTCTGCTGTGGGAGCAGATGCCAAACGTTCGTGCAGTACTCACTGTGCTGCTGGGCAGCTGAGACCGCTTGAGAATTTGGATTCAAATGGACTTTTAGGTATGAAACCGAGGAGAGACTGCAATGATGGTGACCCCGTTGCAAAGCTGCTTGTGTGCTGAAGAGGCAGAGCACTAGCTTTCCCTGCTGCTCCTTCTGCCGTGTGAGCAGATGCTACTGTTCATTCTGTGCTGACTGTGTTGCTGCGCAGCAGAGAGCAGCCTCTGGACTGATTCCATTCAAATGCTTTTCCTGTATGAATGTGAGCAGTGAAAGCAACGATGGAGGCACCAATGTAAAGGTGATTGTGTGCTGAACAGGTCCAGCACCAGCTTTCAATCCTGGCTCTTCTGCTGTGGGAGCAGAGGCCAAACGTTCGTGCTGTACTAACTGTGCTGCTGGGCAGCTGAGAGACACCACCTGAGAATTTGGATTCAAATGGACTTTTAGGTATGAACCCGAGGAGAGACTGCAATGATGGTGACCCCGTTGCAAAGCTGCTTGTGTGCTGAAGAAGCAGAGCACTAGCTTTCCCTGCTGCTCCTTCTGCCGTGTGAGCAGATGCCACTGTTCATTCTGTGCTGACTGTGTTGCTGCGCAGCAGAGAGCAGCCTCTGGACTGATTCCATTCAAATGCTTTTCCTGTATGAAAGTGAGCAGTGAAAGCAACGATGAATGCACCAATGTAAAAGGGATTATGTGCTGAACAGGTCTAGCACCAGCTTTCAATCCTGGCTCTTCTGCTGTGGGAGCAGAGGCCAAACGTTCGTGCTGTACTAACTGTGCTGCTGGGCAGCTGAGAGACACCACCTGAGAATTTGGATTCAAATGGACTTTTAGGTATGAACCCGAGGAGAGACTGCAATGATGGTGACCCCGTTGCAAAGCTGCTTGTGTGCTGAAGAAGCAGAGCACTAGCTTTCCCTGCTGGTCCTTATGCCGTGTGAGCAGATGCCACTGTTCATTCTGTGCTGACTGTGTTGCTGCGCAGCAGAGAGCAGCCTCTGGACTGATTCCATTCAAATGCTTTTCCTGTATGAGTGTTAGCAGTGAAAGCAACGATGGAGGCACCAATGTAAAGGGGATTGTGTGCTGAACAGGTCCAGCACCAGCTTTCAATCCTGGCTCTTCTGCTGTGGGAGCAGATGCCAAACGTTCGTGCTGTACTCACTGTGCTGCTGGGCAGCTGAGCGACACCACCTGAGAATTCGGATTCAAATGGACTTTTAGGTATGAAGCCGAGGAGAGACTGCAATGATGGTGACCCCATTGCAAAGCTGCTTGTGTGCTGAAGAAGCAGAGCACTAGCTTTCCCTGCTGCTCCTTCTGCCGTGTGAGCAGATGCCACTGTTCATTCTGTGCTGACTGTGTTGCTGCGCAGCAGAGAGCAGCCTCTGGACTGATTCCATTCAAATGCTTTTCCTGTATGAAAGTGAGCAGTGAAAGCAACGATGAATGCACCAATGTAAAAGGGATTGTGTGCTGAACAGGTCCAGCACCAGCTTTCAATCCTTGCTCTTCTGCTGTGGGAGCAGATGCCAAACGTTCGTGCAGTACTCACTGTGCTGCTGGGCAGCTGAGACCGCTTGAGAATTTGGATTCAAATGGACTTTTAGGTATGAAACCGAGGAGAGACTGCAATGATGGTGACCCCGTTGCAAAGCTGCTTGTGTGCTGAAGAGGCAGAGCACTAGCTTTCCCTGCTGCTCCTTCTGCCGTGTGAGCAGATGCTACTGTTCATTCTGTGCTGACTGTGTTGCTGCGCAGCAGAGAGCAGCCTCTGGACTGATTCCATTCAAATGCTTTTCCTGTATGAATGTGAGCAGTGAAAGCAACGATGGAGGCACCAATGTAAAGGTGATTGTGTGCTGAACAGGTCCAGCACCAGCTTTCAATCCTGGCTCTTCTGCTGTGGGAGCAGAGGCCAAACGTTCGTGCTGTACTAACTGTGCTGCTGGGCAGCTGAGAGACACCACCTGAGAATTTGGATTCAAATGGACTTTTAGGTATGAACCCGAGGAGAGACTGCAATGATGGTGACCCCGTTGCAAAGCTGCTTGTGTGCTGAAGAAGCAGAGCACTAGCTTTCCCTGCTGCTCCTTCTGCTGTGTGAGCAGATGCCACTGTTCATTCTGTGCTGACTGTGTTGCTGCGCAGCAGAGAGCAGGCTCTGGACTGATTCCATTCAAATGCTTTTCCTGTATGAAAGTGAGCAGTGAAAGCAACGATGAATGCACCAATGTAAAAGGGATTGTGTGCTGAACAGTTCCAGCACCAGCTTTCAATCCTGGCTCTTCTGCTGTGGGAGCAGAGGCCAAACGTTCGTGCTGTACTAACTGTGCTGCTGGGCAGCTGAGCGACACCACCTGAGAATTCGGATTCAAAAGGACTTTTAGGTATGAAGCCGAGGAGAGACTGCAATGATGGTGACCCCGTTGCAAAGCTGCTTGTGTGCTGAAGAAGCAGAGCACTAGCTTTCCCTGCTGCTCCTTCTGCCGTGTGAGCAGATGCCACTGTTCATTCTGTGCTGACTGTGTTGCTGCGCAGCAGAGAGCAGCCTCTGGACTGATTCCATTCAAATGCTTTTCCTGTATGAAAGTGAGCAGTGAAAGCAACGATGAATGCACCAATGTAAAAGGGATTGTGTGCTGAACAGGTCCAGCACCAGCTTTCAATCCTGGCTCTTCTGCTGTGGGAGCAGAGGCCAAACGTTCGTGCTGTACTAACTGTGCTGCTGGGCAGCTGAGAGACACCACCTGAGAATTTGGATTCAAATGGACTTTTAGGTATGAACCCGAGGAGAGACTGCAATGATGGTGACCCCGTTGCAAAGCTGCTTGTGTGCTGAAGAAGCAGAGCACTAGCTTTCCCTGCTGCTCCTTCTGCCGTGTGAGCAGATGCCACTGTTCATTCTGTGCTGACTGTGTTGCTGCGCAGCAGAGAGCAGCCTCTGGACTGATTCCATTCAAATGCTTTTCCTGTATGAAAGTGAGCAGTGAAAGCAACGATGAATGCACCAATGTAAAAGGGATTGTGTGCTGAACAGGTCCAGCACCAGCTTTCAATCCTGGCTCTTCTGCTGTGGGAGCAGAGGCCAAACGTTCGTGCTGTACTAACTGTGCTGCTGGGCAGCTGAGAGACACCACCTGAGAATTTGGATTCAAATGGACTTTTAGGTATGAAACCGAGGAGAGACTGCAATGATGGTGACCCCTTTGCAAAGCTGCTTGTGTGCTGAAGAAGCAGAGCACTAGCTTTCCCTGCTGCTCCTTCTGCCGTGTGAGCAGATGCCACTGTTCATTCTGTGCTGACTGTGTTGCTGCGCAGCAGAGAGCAGCCTCTGGACTGATTCCATTCAAATGCTTTTCCTGTATAAATGTGAGCAGTGAAAGCAACGATGGAGGCACCAATGTAAAGGTGATTGTGTGCTGAACAGGTCCAGCACCAGCTTTCAATCCTGGCTCTTCTGCTGTGGGAGCAGAGGCCAAACGTTCGTGCTGTACTAACTGTGCTGCTGGGCAGCTGAGAGACACCACCTGAGAATTCGGATTCAAATGGACTTTTAGGTATGAAACCGAGGAGAGACTGCAATGATGGTGACCCCGTTGCAAAGCTGCTTGTGTGCTGAAGAAGCAGAGCACTAGCTTTCCCTGCTGCTCTTCTGCCGTGTGAGCAGATGCCACTGTTCATTCTGTGCTGTGTTGCTGCCAGCAGGGAGCAGGCTCTGGACGGATTCTATTCAAATGCTTTCCCTGTATGAGTGTTAGCAGTGAAAGCAACGATGGAGGCACCAATGTAAAGGGGATTGTGTGCTGAACAGGTCCAGCATCAGCTTTCAATCCTGGCTCTTCTGCTGTGGGAGCAGAGGCCAAACGTTCGTGCTGTACTAACTGTGCTGCTGGGCAGCTGAGAGACACCACCTGAGAATTCGGATTCAAATGGACTTTTAGGTATGAAACCGAGGAGAGACTGCAATGATGGTGACCCCGTTGCAAAGCTGCTTGTGTGCTGAAGAAGCAGAGCACTAGCTTTCCCTGCTGCTCCTTCTGCCGTGTGAGCAGATGCCACTGTTCATTCTGTGCTGACTGTATTGCTGCGCAGCAGAGAGCAGGCTCTGGACTGATTCCATTCAAATGCTTTTCCTGTATGAAAGTGAGCAGTGAAAGCAACGATGAATGCACCAATGTAAAAGGGATTGTGTGCTGAACAGGTCCAGCACCAGCTTTCAATCCTGGCTCTTCTGCTGTGGGAGCAGAGGCCAAACGTTCGTGCTGTACTCACTGTGCTGCTGGGCAGCTGAGCGACACCACCTGAGAATTCGGATTCAAAAGGACTTTTAGGTATGAAGCCGAGGAGAGACTGCAATGATGGTGACCCCGTTGCAAAGCTGCTTGTGTGCTGAAGAAGCAGAGCACTAGCTTTCCCTGCTGCTCCTTCTGCCGTGTGAGCAGATGCCACTGTTCATTCTGTGCTGACTGTGTTGCTGCGCAGCAGAGAGCAGCCTCTGGACTGATTCCATTCAAATGCTTTTCCTGTATGAAAGTGAGCAGTGAAAGCAACGATGAATGCACCAATGTAAAAGGGATTGTGTGCTGAACAGGTCCAGCACCAGCTTTCAATCCTGGCTCTTCTGCTGTGGGAGCAGAGGCCAAACGTTCGTGCTGTACTAACTGTGCTGCTGGGCAGCTGAGCGACACCACCTGAGAATTCGGATTCAAAAGGACTTTTAGGTATGAAGCCGAGGAGAGACTGCAATGATGGTGACCCCGTTGCAAAGCTGTTTGTGTGCTGAAGAAGCAGAGCACTAGCTTTCCCTGCTGCTCCTTCTGCCGTGTGAGCAGATGCCACTGTTCATTCTGTGCTGACTGTGTTGCTGCGCAGCAGAGAGCAGGCTCTGGACTGATTCCATTCAAATGCTTTTCCTGTATGAATGTGAGCAGTGAAAGCAACGATGGAGGCACCAATGTAAAGGTGATTGTGTGCTGAACAGGTCCAGCACCAGCTTTCAATCCTGGCTCTTCTGCTGTGGGAGCAGAGGCCAAACGTTCGTGCTGTACTAACTGTGCTGCAGGGCAGCTGAGAGACACCACCTGAGAATTTGGATTCAAATGGACTTTTAGGTATGAAACCGAGGAGAGAGTGCAATGATGGTGACCCCGTTGCAAAGCTGCTTGTGTGCTGAAGAAGCAGAGCACTAGCTTTCCCTGCTGGTCCTTCTGCCGTGTGAGCAGATGCCACTGCTCATTCTGTGCTGACTGTGTTGCTGCGCAGCAGAGAGCAGCCTCTGGACTGATTCTATTCAAATGCTTTTCCTGTATGAAAGTGAGCAGTGAAAGCAACGATGAATGCACCAATGTAAAAGGGATTGTGTGCTGAACAGGGCCAGCACCAGCTTTCAATCCTGGCTCTTCTGCTGTGGGAGCAGAGGCCAAACGTTCGTGCTGTACTAACTGTGCTGCAGGGCAGCTGAGAGACACCACCTGAGAATTTGGATTCAAATGGACTTTTAGGTATGAACCCGAGGAGAGACTGCAATGATGGTGACCCCGTTGCAAAGCTGCTTGTGTGCTGAAGAAGCAGAGCACTAGCTTTCCCTGCTGCTCTTCTGCCGTGTGAGCAGATGCCACTGTTCATTCTGTGCTGTGTTGCTGCCAGCAGGGAGCAGGCTCTGGACGGATTCTATTCAAATGCTTTCCCTGTATGAGTGTTAGCAGTGAAAGCAACGATGGAGGCACCAATGTAAAAGGGATTGTGTGCTGAACAGGTCCAGCACCAGCTTTCAATCCTGGCTCTTCTGCTGTTGGAGCAGAGGCCAAACGTTCGTGCTGTACTCACTGTGCTGCTGGGCAGCTGAGCGACACCACCTGAGAATTCGGATTCAAATGGACTTTTAGGTATGAACCCGAGGAGAGACTGCAATGATGGTGACCCCGTTGCAAAGCTGCTTGTGTGCTGAAGAAGCAGAGCACTAGCTTTCCCTGCTGCTCCTTCTGCCGTGTGAGCAGATGCCACTGTTCATTCTGTGCTGACTGTGTTGCTGCGCAGCAGAGAGCAGGCTCTGGACTGATTCCATTCAAATGCTTTTCCTGTATGAAAGTGAGCAGTGAAAGCAACGATGAATGCACCAATGTAAAAGGGATTGTGTGCTGAACAGGTCCAGCACCAGCTTTCAATCCTGGCTCTTCTGCTGTGGGAGCAGAGGCTAAACGTTCGTGCTGTACTAACTGTGCTGCTGGGCAGCTGAGAGACACCACCTGAGAATTTGGATTCAAATGGACTTTTAGGTATGAACCCGAGGAGAGACTGCAATGATGGTGACCCCGTTGCAAAGCTGCTTGTGTGCTGAAGAAGCAGAGCACTAGCTTTCCCTGCTGCTCCTTCTGCCGTGTGAGCAGATGCCACTGTTCATTCTGTGCTGACTGTGTTGCTGCGCAGCAGAGAGCAGCCTCTGGACTGATTCCATTCAAATGCTTTTCCTGTATGAAAGTGAGCAGTGAAAGCAACGATGAATGCACCAATGTAAAAGGGATTGTGTGCTGAACAGGTCCAGCACCAGCTTTCAATCCTGGCTCTTCTGCTGTGGGAGCAGAGGCCAAACGTTCGTGCTGTACTAACTGTGCTGCTGGGCAGCTGAGCGACACCACCTGAGAATTCGGATTCAAATGGACTTTTAGGTATGAAGCCGAGGAGAGACTGCAATGATGGTGACCCCGTTGCAAAGCTGCTTGTGTGCTGAAGAAGCAGAGCACTAGCTTTCCCTGCTGCTCCTTCTACCGTGTGAGCAGATGCCACTGTTCAGTCTGTCCTGACTGTGTTGCTGCGCAGCAGAGAGCAGCCTCTGGACTGATTCTATTCAAATGCTTTTCCTGTATGAATGTGAGCAGTGAAAGCAACGATGAATGCACCAATGTAAAAGGGATTGTGTGCTGAACAGGTCCAGCACCAGCTTTCAATCCTGGCTCTTCTGCTGTGGGAGCAGAGGCCAAACGTTCGTGCTGTACCAACTGTGCTGCTGGGCAGCTGAGAGGCACACCTGAGAATTTGGATTCAAATGGACTTTTAGGTATGAAACCGAGGAGAGACTGCAATGAAGGTGACCCCGTTGCAAAGCTGCTTGTGTGCTGAAGAAGCAGAGCACTAGCTTTCCCTGCTGCTCCTTCTGCCGTGTGAGCAGATGCCACTGTTCATTCTGTGCTGACTGTGTTGCTGCGCAGCAGAGAGCAGCCTCTGGACTGATTCCATTCAAATGATTTTCCTGTATGAATGTGAGCAGTGAAAGCAACGATGGAGGCACCAATGTAAAGGTGATTGTGTGCTGAACAGGTCCAGCACCAGCTTTCAATCCTGGCTCTTCTGCTGTGGGAGCAGAGGCCAAACGTTCGTGCTGTACTAACTGTGCTGCAGGGCAGCTGAGAGACACCACCTGAGAATTTGGATTCAAATGGACTTTTAGGTATGAAACCGAGGAGAGAGTGCAATGATGGTGACCCCGTTGCAAAGCTGCTTGTGTGCTGAAGAAGCAGAGCACTAGCTTTCCCTGCTGCTCCTTCTACCGTGTGAGCAGATGCCACTGTTCAGTCTGTCCTGACTGTGTTGCTGCGCAGCAGAGAGCAGCCTCTGGACTGATTCTATTCAAATGCTTTTCCTGTATGAATGTGAGCAGTGAAAGCAACGATGAATGCACCAATGTAAAAGGGATTGTGTGCTGAACAGGTCCAGCACCAGCTTTCAATCCTGGCTCTTCTGCTGTGGGAGCAGAGGCCAAACGTTCGTGCTGTACCAACTGTGCTGCTGGGCAGCTGAGAGGCACACCTGAGAATTTGGATTCAAATGGACTTTTAGGTATGAAACCGAGGAGAGACTGCAATGAAGGTGACCCCGTTGCAAAGCTGCTTGTGTGCTGAAGAAGCAGAGCACTAGCTTTCCCTGCTGCTCCTTCTGCCGTGTGAGCAGATGCCACTGTTCATTCTGTGCTGACTGTGTTGCTGCGCAGCAGAGAGCAGCCTCTGGACTGATTCCATTCAAATGATTTTCCTGTATGAATGTGAGCAGTGAAAGCAACGATGGAGGCACCAATGTAAAGGTGATTGTGTGCTGAACAGGTCCAGCACCAGCTTTCAATCCTGGCTCTTCTGCTGTGGGAGCAGAGGCCAAACGTTCGTGCTGTACTAACTGTGCTGCAGGGCAGCTGAGAGACACCACCTGAGAATTTGGATTCAAATGGACTTTTAGGTATGAAACCGAGGAGAGAGTGCAATGATGGTGACCCCGTTGCAAAGCTGCTTGTGTGCTGAAGAAGCAGAGCACTAGCTTTCCCTGCTGCTCCTTCTGCCGTGTGAGCAGATGCCACTGTTCATTCTGTGCTGACTGTGTTGCTGCGCAGCAGAGAGCAGCCTCTGGACTGATTCTATTCAAATGCTTTTCCTGTATGAAAGTGAGCAGTGAAAGCAACGATGAATGCACCAATGTAAAAGGGATTGTGTGCTGAACAGGGCCAGCACCAGCTTTCAATCCTGGCTCTTCTGCTGTGGGAGCAGAGGCCAAACGTTCGTGCTGTACTAACTGTGCTGCAGGGCAGCTGAGAGACACCACCTGAGAATTTGGATTCAAATGGACTTTTAGGTATGAAACCGAGGAGAGACTGCAATGATGGTGACCCCGTTGCAAAGCTGCTTGTGTGCTGAAGAAGCAGAGCACTAGCTTTCCCTGCTGCTCTTCTGCCGTGTGAGCAGATGCCACTGTTCATTCTGTGCTGTGTTGCTGCCAGCAGGGAGCAGGCTCTGGACGGATTCTATTCAAATGCTTTTCCAGTATGAGTGTTAGCAGTGAAAGCAACGATGGAGGCACCAATGTAAAGGGGATTGTGTGCTGAACAGGTCCAGCACCAGCTTTCAATCCTGGCTCTTCTGCTGTTGGAGCAGAGGCCAAACGTTCGTGCTGTACTCACTGTGCTGCTGGGCAGCTGAGCGACACCACCTGAGAATTTGGATTCAAATGGACTTTTAGGTATGAAACCGAGGAGAGACTGCAATGATGGTGACCCCGTTGCAAAGCTGCTTGTGTGCTGAAGAAGCAGAGCACTAGCTTTCCCTGCTGCTCCTTCTGCCGTGTGAGCAGATGCCACTGTTCATTCTGTGCTGACTGTGTTGCTGCGCAGCAGAGAGCAGCCTCTGGACTGATTCCATTCAAATGCTTTTCCTGTATGAAAGTGAGCAGTGAAAGCAACGATGAATGCACCAATGTAAAAGGGATTGTGTGCTGAACAGGTCCAGCACCAGCTTTCAATCCTGGCTCTTCTGCTGTGGGAGCAGAGGCCAAACGTTCGTGCTGTACTAACTGTGCTGCTGGGCAGCTGAGCGACACCACCTGAGAATTCGGATTCAAATGGACTTTTAGGTATGAAGCCGAGGAGAGACTGCAATGATGGTGACCCCGTTGCAAAGCTGCTTGTGTGCTGAAGAAGCAGAGCACTAGCTTTCCCTGCTGCTCCTTCTACCGTGTGAGCAGATGCCACTGTTCAGTCTGTCCTGACTGTGTTGCTGCGCAGCAGAGAGCAGCCTCTGGACTGATTCTATTCAAATGCTTTTCCTGTATGAATGTGAGCAGTGAAAGCAACGATGAATGCACCAATGTAAAAGGGATTGTGTGCTGAACAGGTCCAGCACCAGCTTTCAATCCTGGCTCTTCTGCTGTGGGAGCAGAGGCCAAACGTTCGTGCTGTACCAACTGTGCTGCTGGGCAGCTGAGAGGCACACCTGAGAATTTGGATTCAAATGGACTTTTAGGTATGAACCCGAGGAGAGACTGCAATGAAGGTGACCCCGTTGCAAAGCTGCTTGTGTGCTGAAGAAGCAGAGCACTAGCTTTCCCTGCTGCTCCTTCTGCCGTGTGAGCAGATGCCACTGTTCATTCTGTGCTGACTGTGTTGCTGCGCAGCAGAGAGCAGCCTCTGGACTGATTCCATTCAAATGATTTTCCTGTATGAATGTGAGCAGTGAAAGCAACGATGGAGGCACCAATGTAAAGGTGATTGTGTGCTGAACAGGTCCAGCACCAGCTTTCAATCCTGGCTCTTCTGCTGTGGGAGCAGAGGCCAAACGTTCGTGCTGTACTAACTGTGCTGCAGGGCAGCTGAGAGACACCACCTGAGAATTTGGATTCAAATGGACTTTTAGGTATGAAACCGAGGAGAGAGTGCAATGATGGTGACCCCGTTGCAAAGCTGCTTGTGTGCTGAAGAAGCAGAGCACTAGCTTTCCCTGCTGCTCCTTCTGCCGTGTGAGCAGATGCCACTGTTCATTCTGTGCTGACTGTGTTGCTGCGCAGCAGAGAGCAGCCTCTGGACTGATTCTATTCAAATGCTTTTCCTGTATGAAAGTGAGCAGTGAAAGCAACGATGAATGCACCAATGTAAAAGGGATTGTGTGCTGAACAGGGCCAGCACCAGCTTTCAATCCTGGCTCTTCTGCTGTGGGAGCAGAGGCCAAACGTTCGTGCTGTACTAACTGTGCTGCAGGGCAGCTGAGAGACACCACCTGAGAATTTGGATTCAAATGGACTTTTAGGTATGAAACCGAGGAGAGACTGCAATGATGGTGACCCCGTTGCAAAGCTGCTTGTGTGCTGAAGAAGCAGAGCACTAGCTTTCCCTGCTGCTCTTCTGCCGTGTGAGCAGATGCCACTGTTCATTCTGTGCTGTGTTGCTGCCAGCAGGGAGCAGGCTCTGGACGGATTCTATTCAAATGCTTTTCCAGTATGAGTGTTAGCAGTGAAAGCAACGATGGAGGCACCAATGTAAAGGGGATTGTGTGCTGAACAGGTCCAGCACCAGCTTTCAATCCTGGCTCTTCTGCTGTTGGAGCAGAGGCCAAACGTTCGTGCTGTACTCACTGTGCTGCTGGGCAGCTGAGCGACACCACCTGAGAATTTGGATTCAAATGGACTTTTAGGTATGAAACCGAGGAGAGACTGCAATGATGGTGACCCCGTTGCAAAGCTGCTTGTGTGCTGAAGAAGCAGAGCACTAGCTTTCCCTGCTGCTCCTTCTGCCGTGTGAGCAGATGCCACTGTTCATTCTGTGCTGACTGTGTTGCTGCGCAGCAGAGAGCAGGCTCTGGACTGATTCCATTCAAATGCTTTTCCTGTATGAAAGTGAGCAGTGAAAGCAACGATGAATGCACCAATGTAAAAGGGATTGTGTGCTGAACAGTTCCAGCACCAGCTTTCAATCCTGGCTCTTCTGCTGTGGGAGCAGAGGCCAAACGTTCGTGCTGTACTCACTGTGCTGCTGGGCAGCTGAGCGACACCACCTGAGAATTCGGATTCAAAAGGACTTTTAGGTATGAAGCCGAGGAGAGACTGCAATGATGGTGACCCCGTTGCAAAGCTGCTTGTGTGCTGAAGAAGCAGAGCACTAGCTTTCCCTGCTGCTCCTTCTGCCGTGTGAGCAGATGCCACTGTTCATTCTGTGCTGACTGTGTTGCTGCGCAGCAGAGAGCAGACTCTGGACTGATTCCATTCAAATGCTTTTCCTGTATAAATGTGAGCAGTGAAAGCAACGATGGAGGCACCAATGTAAAGGTGATTGTGTGCTGAACAGGTCCAGCACCAGCTTTCAATCCTGGCTCTTCTGCTGTGGGAGCAGAGGCCAAACGTTCGTGCTGTACTAACTGTGCTGCTGGGCAGCTGAGAGACACCACCTGAGAATTTGGATTCAAATGGACTTTTAGGTATGAACCCGAGGAGAGACTGCAATGATGGTGACCCCGTTGCAAAGCTGCTTGTGTGCTGAAGAAGCAGATCACTAGCTTTCCCTGCTGGTCCTTCTGCCGTGTGAGCAGATGCCACTGTTCATTCTGTGCTGACTGTGTTGCTGCGCAGCAGAGAGCAGCCTCTGGACTGATTCCATTCAAATGCTTTTCCTGTATGAAAGTGAGCAGTGAAAGCAACGATGAATGCACCAATGTAAAAGGGATTGTGTGCTGAACAGGTCCAGCACCAGCTTTCAATCCTGGCTCTTCTGCTGTGGGAGCAGAGGCCAAACGTTCGTGCTGTACTAACTGTGCTGCTGGGCAGCTGAGAGACACCACCTGAGAATTTGGATTCAAAAGGACTTTTAGGTATGAACCCGAGGAGAGACTGCAATGATGGTGACCCCGTTGCAAAGCTGCTTGTGTGCTGAAGAAGCAGAGCACTAGCTTTCCCTGCTGCTCTTCTGCCGTGTGAGCAGATGCCACTGTTCATTCTGTGCTGTGTTGCTGCCAGCAGGGAGCAGGCTCTGGACGGATTCTATTCAAATGCTTTCCCTGTATGAGTGTTAGCAGTGAAAGCAACGATGGAGGCACCAATGTAAAGGGGATTGTGTGCTGAACAGGTCCAGCACCAGCTTTCAATCCTGGCTCTTCTGCTGTTGGAGCAGAGGCCAAACGTTCGTGCTGTACTCACTGTGCTGCTGGGCAGCTGAGCGACACCACCTGAGAATTCGGATTCAAATGGACTTTTAGGTATGAAGCCGAGGAGAGACTGCAATGATGGTGACCCCGTTGCAAAGCTGCTTGTGTGCTGAAGAAGCAGAGCACTAGCTTTCCCTGCTGCTCCTTCTGCCGTGTGAGCAGATGCCACTGTTCATTCTGTGCTGACTGTGTTGCTGCGCAGCAGAGAGCAGGCTCTGGACTGATTCCATTCAAATGCTTTTCCTGTATGAAAGTGAGCAGTGAAAGCAACGATGAATGCACCAATGTAAAAGGGATTGTGTGCTGAGCAGGTCCAGCACCAGCTTTCAATCCTGGCTCTTCTGCTGTGGGAGCAGAGGCTAAACGTTCGTGCTGTACTAACTGTGCTGCTGGGCAGCTGAGAGACACCACCTGAGAATTTGGATTCAAATGGACTTTTAGGTATGAACCCGAGGAGAGACTGCAATGATGGTGACCCCGTTGCAAAGCTGCTTGTGTGCTGAAGAAGCAGAGCACTAGCTTTCCCTGCTGCTCCTTCTGCCGTGTGAGCAGATGCCACTGTTCATTCTGTGCTGACTGTGTTGCTGCGCAGCAGAGAGCAGGCTCTGGACTGATTCCATTCAAATGCTTTTCCTGTATGAAAGTGAGCAGTGAAAGCAACGATGAATGCACCAATGTAAAAGGGATTGTGTGCTGAACAGGTCCAGCACCAGCTTTCAATCCTGGCTCTTCTGCTGTGGGAGCAGAGGCCAAACGTTCGTGCTGTACTAACTGTGCTGCTGGGCAGCTGAGCGACACCACCTGAGAATTCGGATTCAAATGGACTTTTAGGTATGAACCCGAGGAGAGACTGCAATGATGGTGACCCCGTTGCAAAGCTGCTTGTGTGCTGAAGAAGCAGAGCACTAGCTTTCCCTGCTGCTCCTTCTACCGTGTGAGCAGATGCCACTGTTCAGTCTGTCCTGACTGTGTTGCTGCGCAGCAGAGAGCAGCCTCTGGACTGATTCCATTCAAATGCTTTTCCTGTATGAATGTGAGCAGTGAAAGCAACGATGAATGCACCAATGTAAAAGGGATTGTGTGCTGAACAGGTCCAGCACCAGCTTTCAATCCTGGCTCTTCTGCTGTGGGAGCAGAGGCCAAACGTTCGTGCTGTACCAACTGTGCTGCTGGGCAGCTGAGAGGCACACCTGAGAATTTGGATTCAAATGGACTTTTAGGTATGAAACCGAGGAGAGACTGCAATGATGGTGACCCCGTTGCAAAGCTGCTTGTGTGCTGAAGAAGCAGAGCACTAGCTTTCCCTGCTGCTCCTTCTGCCGTGTGAGCAGATGCCACTGCTCATTCTGTGCTGACTGTGTTGCTGCGCAGCAGAGAGCAGCCTCTGGACTGATTCTATTCAAATGCTTTTCCTGTATGAAAGTGAGCAGTGAAAGCAACGATGAATGCACCAATGTAAAAGGGATTGTGTGCTGAACAGGGCCAGCACCAGCTTTCAATCCTGGCTCTTCTGCTGTGGGAGCAGAGGCCAAACGTTCGTGCTGTACTAACTGTGCTGCAGGGCAGCTGAGAGACACCACCTGAGAATTTGGATTCAAATGGACTTTTAGGTATGAACCCGAGGAGAGACTGCAATGATGGTGACCCCGTTGCAAAGCTGCTTGTGTGCTGAAGAAGCAGAGCACTAGCTTTCCCTGCTTCTCTTCTGCCGTGTGAGCAGATGCCACTGTTCATTCTGTGCTGTGTTGCTGCCAGCAGGGAGCAGGCTCTGGACGGATTCTATTCAAATGCTTTCCCTGTATGAGTGTTAGCAGTGAAAGCAACGATGGAGGCACCAATGTAAAGGGGATTGTGTGCTGAACAGGTCCAGCACCAGCTTTCAATCCTGGCTCTTCTGCTGTTGGAGCAGAGGCCAAACGTTCGTGCTGTACTCACTGTGCTGCTGGGCAGCTGAGCGACACCACCTGAGAATTCGGATTCAAATGGACTTTTAGGTATGAAGCCGAGGAGAGACTGCAATGATGGTGACCCCGTTGCAAAGCTGCTTGTGTGCTGAAGAAACAGAGCACTAGCTTTCCCTGCTGCTCCTTCTGCCGTGTGAGCAGATGCCACTGTTCATTCTGTGCTGACTGTGTTGCTGCGCAGCAGAGAGCAGCCTCTGGACTGATTCCATTCAAATGCTTTTCCTGTATGAAAGTGAGCAGTGAAAGCAACGATGAATGCACCAATGTAAAAGGGATTGTGTGCTGAACAGGTCCAGCACCAGCTTTCAATCCTGGCTCTTCTGCTGTGGGAGCAGAGGCCAAACGTTCGTGCTGTACCAACTGTGCTGCTGGGCAGCTGAGAGGCACACCTGAGAATTTGGATTCAAATGGACTTTTAGGTATGAAACCGAGGAGAGACTGCAATGAAGGTGACCCCGTTGCAAAGCTGCTTGTGTGCTGAAGAAGCAGAGCACTAGCTTTCCCTGCTGGTCCTTCTGCCGTGTGAGCAGATGCCACTGTTCATTCTGTGCTGACTGTGTTGCTGCGCAGCAGAGAGCAGCCTCTGGACTGATTCCATTCAAATGCTTTTCCTGTATGAAAGTGAGCAGTGAAAGCAACGATGAATGCACCAATGTAAAAGGGATTGTGTGCTGAACAGGTCCAGCACCAGCTTTCAATCCTGGCTCTTCTGCTGTGGGAGCAGAGGCTAAACGTTCGTGCTGTACTAACTGTGCTGCTGGGCAGCTGAGAGACACCACCTGAGAATTCGGATTCAAAAGGACTTTTAGGTATGAACCCGAGGAGAGACTGCAATGATGGTGACCCCGTTGCAAAGCTGCTTGTGTGCTGAAGAAGCAGAGCACTAGCTTTCCCTGCTGGTCCTTCTGCCGTGTGAGCAGATGCCACTGTTCATTCTGTGCTGACTGTGTTGCTGCGCAGCAGAGAGCAGGCTCTGGACTGATTCCATTCAAATGCTTTTCCTGTATGAAAGTGAGCAGTGAAAGCAACGATGAATGCACCAATGTAAAAGGGATTGTGTGCTGAACAGGTCCAGCACCAGCTTTCAATCCTGGCTCTTCTGCTGTGGGAGCAGAGGCCAAACGTTCGTGCTGTACTAACTGTGCTGCTGGGCAGCTGAGAGACACCACCTGAGAATTTGGATTCAAAAGGACTTTTAGGTATGAACCCGAGGAGAGACTGCAATGATGGTGACCCCGTTGCAAAGCTGCTTGTGTGCTGAAGAAGCAGAGCACTAGCTTTCCCTGCTGCTCTTCTGCCGTGTGAGCAGATGCCACTGTTCATTCTGTGCTGTGTTGCTGCCAGCAGGGAGCAGGCTCTGGACGGATTCTATTCAAATGCTTTCCCTGTATGAGTGTTAGCAGTGAAAGCAACGATGGAGGCACCAATGTAAAGGGGATTGTGTGCTGAACAGGTCCAGCACCAGCTTTCAATCCTGGCTCTTCTGCTGTTGGAGCAGAGGCCAAACGTTCGTGCTGTACTCACTGTGCTGCTGGGCAGCTGAGCGACACCACCTGAGAATTCGGATTCAAATGGACTTTTAGGTATGAAGCCGAGGAGAGACTGCAATGATGGTGACCCCGTTGCAAAGCTGCTTGTGTGCTGAAGAAGCAGAGCACTAGCTTTCCCTGCTGCTCCTTCTGCCGTGTGAGCAGATGCCACTGTTCATTCTGTGCTGACTGTGTTGCTGCGCAGCAGAGAGCAGGCTCTGGACTGATTCCATTCAAATGCTTTTCCTGTATGAAAGTGAGCAGTGAAAGCAACGATGAATGCACCAATGTAAAAGGGATTGTGTGCTGAACAGGTCCAGCACCAGCTTTCAATCCTGGCTCTTCTGCTGTGGGAGCAGAGGCTAAACGTTCGTGCTGTACTAACTGTGCTGCTGGGCAGCTGAGAGACACCACCTGAGAATTTGGATTCAAATGGACTTTTAGGTATGAAGCCGAGGAGAGACTGCAATGATGGTGACCCCGTTGCAAAGCTGCTTGTGTGCTGAAGAAGCAGAGCACTAGCTTTCCCTGCTGCTCCTTCTGCTTTGTGAGCAGATGCCACTGTTCATTCTGTGCTGACTGTGTTGCTGCGCAGCAGAGAGCAGCCTCTGGACTGATTCTATTCAAATGCTTTTCCTGTATGAAAGTGAGCAGTGAAAGCAACGATGAATGCACCAATGTAAAAGGGATTGTGTGCTGAACAGGGCCAGCACCAGCTTTCAATCCTGGCTCTTCTGCTGTGGGAGCAGAGGCCAAACGTTCGTGCTGTACTAACTGTGCTGCAGGGCAGCTGAGAGACACCACCTGAGAATTTGGATTCAAATGGACTTTTAGGTAGGAAACCGAGGAGAGACTGCAATGATGGTGACCCCGTTGCAAAGCTTCTTGTGTGCTGAAGAGACACAGCACTAGCTTTCCCTGCTGCTCCTTCTGCCGTGTGAGCAGATGCCCCTGTTCATTCTGTGCTGTGTTGCTTCCAGCAGGGAGCATGCTCTGGACTGATTCTATTCAAATGCTTTTCCTGTACGAGTGTTAGCAGTGAAAGCAACGATGGATGCACCAATGTAAAGGGGATTGTGTGCTGAACAGGTCCAGCACCAGCTTTCAATCCTTGCTCTTCTGCTGTGGGAGCAGAGGCCAAACGTTCGTGCTGTACTCACTGTGCTGCTGGGCAGCTGAGCGACACCACCTGAGAATTCGGATTCAAATGGACTTTTAGGTATGAAGCCGAGGAGAGACTGCAATGATGGTGACCCCGTTGCAAAGCTGCTTGTGTGCTGAAGAAGCAGAGCACTAGCTTTCCCTGCTGCTCCTTCTGCCGTGTGAGCAGATGCCACTGTTCATTCTGTGCTGACTGTGTTGCTGCGCAGCAGAGAGCAGGCTCTGGACTGATTCCATTCAAATGCTTTTCCTGTATGAAAGTGAGCAGTGAAAGCAACGATGAATGCACCAATGTAAAAGGGATTGTGTGCTGAACAGGTCCAGCACCAGCTTTCAATCCTGGCTCTTCTGCTGTGGGAGCAGAGGCTAAACGTTCGTGCTGTACTAACTGTGCTGCTGGGCAGCTGAGAGACACCACCTGAGAATTTGGATTCAAATGGACTTTTAGGTATGAACCCGAGGAGAGACTGCAATGATGGTGACCCCGTTGCAAAGCTGCTTGTGTGCTGAAGAAGCAGAGCACTAGCTTTCCCTGCTGCTCCTTCTGCCGTGTGAGCAGATGCCACTGTTCATTCTGTGCTGACTGTGTTGCTGCGCAGCAGAGAGCAGCCTCTGGACTGATTCCATTCAAATGCTTTTCCTGTATGAAAGTGAGCAGTGAAAGCAACGATGAATGCACCAATGTAAAAGGGATTGTGTGCTGAACAGGTCCAGCACCAGCTTTCAATCCTGGCTCTTCTGCTGTGGGAGCAGAGGCCAAACGTTCGTGCTGTACTAACTGTGCTGCTGGGCAGCTGAGCGACACCACCTGAGAATTCGGATTCAAATGGACTTTTAGGTATGAAGCCGAGGAGAGACTGCAATGATGGTGACCCCGTTGCAAAGCTGCTTGTGTGCTGAAGAAGCAGAGCACTAGCTTTCCCTGCTGCTCCTTCTACCGTGTGAGCAGATGCCACTGTTCAGTCTGTCCTGACTGTGTTGCTGCGCAGCAGAGAGCAGCCTCTGGACTGATTCTATTCAAATGCTTTTCCTGTATGAATGTGAGCAGTGAAAGCAACGATGAATGCACCAATGTAAAAGGGATTGTGTGCTGAACAGGTCCAGCACCAGCTTTCAATCCTGGCTCTTCTGCTGTGGGAGCAGAGGCCAAACGTTCGTGGTGTACCAACTGTGCTGCTGGGCAGCTGAGAGGCACACCTGAGAATTTGGATTCAAATGGACTTTTAGGTATGAAACCGAGGAGAGACTGCAATGAAGGTGACCCCGTTGCAAAGCTGCTTGTGTGCTGAAGAAGCAGAGCACTAGCTTTCCCTGCTGGTCCTTCTGCCGTGTGAGCAGATGCCACTGTTCATTCTGTGCTGACTGGGTTGCTGCGCAGCAGAGAGCAGCCTCTGGACTGATTCCATTCAAATGCTTTTCCTGTATGAAAGTGAGCAGTGAAAGCAACGATGAATGCACCAATGTAAAAGGGATTGTGTGCTGAACAGGTCCAGCACCAGCTTTCAATCCTGGCTCTTCTGCTGTGGGAGCAGAGGCTAAACGTTCGTGTTGTACTAACTGTGCTGCTGGGCAGCTGAGAGACACCACCTGAGAATTTGGATTCAAATGGACTTTTAGGTATGAAGCCGAGGAGAGACTGCAATGATGGTGACCCCGTTGCAAAGCTGCTTGTGTGCTGAAGAAGCAGAGCACTAGCTTTCCCTGCTGCTCCTTCTGCCGTGTGAGCAGATGCCACTGTTCATTCTGTGCTGACTGTGTTGCTGCGCAGCAGAGAGCAGCCTCTGGACTGATTCCATTCAAATGCTTTTCCTGTATGAAAGTGAGCAGTGAAAGCAACGATGAATGCACCAATGTAAAAGGGATTGTGTGCTGAACAGGTCCAGCACCAGCTTTCAATCCTGGCTCTTCTGCTGTGGGAGCAGAGGCCAAACGTTCGTGCTGTACTAACTGTGCTGCTGGGCAGCTGAGCGACACCACCTGAGAATTCGGATTCAAAAGGACTTTTAGGTATGAAGCCGAGGAGAGACTGCAATGATGGTGACCCCGTTGCAAAGCTGTTTGTGTGCTGAAGAAGCAGAGCACTAGCTTTCCCTGCTGCTCCTTCTGCCGTGTGAGCAGATGCCACTGTTCATTCTGTGCTGACTGTGTTGCTGCGCCGCAGAGAGCAGCCTCTGGACTGATTCCATTCAAATGCTTTTCCTGTATGAATGTGAGCAGTGAAAGCAACGATGGAGGCACCAATGTAAAGGTGATTGTGTGCTGAACAGGTCCAGCACCAGCTTTCAATCCTGGCTCTTCTGCTGTGGGAGCAGAGGCCAAACGTTCGTGCTGTACTAACTGTGCTGCAGGGCAGCTGAGAGACACCACCTGAGAATTTGGATTCAAATGGACTTTTAGGTATGAAACCGAGGAGAGACTGCAATGATGGTGACCCCGTTGCAAAGCTGCTTGTGTGCTGAAGAAGCAGAGCACTAGCTTTCCCTGCTGGTCCTTCTGCCGTGTGAGCAGATGCCACTGTTCATTCTGTGCTGACTGTGTTGCTGCGCAGCAGAGAGCAGCCTCTGGACTGATTCTATTCAAATGCTTTTCCTGTATGAAAGTGAGCAGTGAAAGCAACGATGAATGCACCAATGTAAAAGGGATTGTGTGCTGAACAGGGCCAGCACCAGCTTTCAATCCTGGCTCTTCTGCTGTGGGAGCAGAGGCCAAACGTTCGTGCTGTACTAACTGTGCTGCAGGGCAGCTGAGAGACACCACCTGAGAATTTGGATTCAAATGGACTTTTAGGTATGAACCCGAGGAGAGACTGCAATGATGGTGACCCCGTTGCAAAGCTGCTTGTGTGCTGAAGAAGCAGAGCACTAGCTTTCCCTGCTGCTCTTCTGCCGTGTGAGCAGATGCCACTGTTCATTCTGTGCTGTGTTGCTGCCAGCAGGGAGCAGGCTCTGGACGGATTCTATTCAAATGCTTTTCCTGTATGAGTGTTAGCAGTGAAAGCAACGATGGAGGCACCAATGTAAAGGGGATTGTGTGCTGAACAGGTCCAGCACCAGCTTTCAATCCTGGCTCTTCTGCTGTGGGAGCAGATGCCAAACGTTCGTGCTGTACTCACTGTGCTGCTGGGCAGCTGAGCGACACCACCTGAGAATTCGGATTCAAATGGACTTTTAGGTATGAAGCCGAGGAGAGACTGCAATGATGGTGACCCCGTTGCAAAGCTGCTTGTGTGCTGAAGAAGCAGAGCACTAGCTTTCCCTGCTGCTCCTTCTGCCGTGTGAGCAGATGCCACTGTTCATTCTGTGCTGACTGTGTTGCTGCGCAGCAGAGAGCAGCCTCTGGACTGATTCCATTCAAATGCTTTTCCTGTATGAAAGTGAGCAGTGAAAGCAACGATGAATGCACCAATGTAAAAGGGATTGTGTGCTGAACAGGTCCAGCACCAGCTTTCAATCCTGGCTCTTCTGCTGTGGGAGCAGAGGCTAAACGTTCGTTCTGTACTAACTGTGCTGCTGGGCAGCTGAGAGACACCACCTGAGAATTTGGATTCAAATGGACTTTTAGGTATGAACCCGAGGAGAGACTGCAATGATGGTGACCCCGTTGCAAAGCTGCTTGTGTGCTGAAGAAGCAGAGCACTAGCTTTCCCTGCTGGTCCTTCTGCCGTGTGAGCAGATGCCACTGTTCATTCTGTGCTGACTGTGTTGCTGCGCAGCAGAGAGCAGCCTCTGGACTGATTCCATTCAAATGCTTTTCCTGTATGAATGTGAGCAGTGAAAGCAACGATGGAGGCACCAATGTAAAGGTGATTGTGTGCTGAACAGGTCCAGCACCAGCTTTCAATCCTGGCTCTTCTGCTGTGGGAGCAGAGGCCAAACGTTCGTGCTGTACTAACTGTGCTGCTGGGCAGCTGAGAGACACCACCTGAGAATTTGGATTCAAATGGACTTTTAGGTATGAAACCGAGGAGAGACTGCAATGATGGTGACCCCGTTGCAAAGCTTCTTGTGTGCTGAAGAGACACAGCACTAGCTTTCCCTGCTGGTCCTTCTGTCGTGTGAGCAGATGCCCCTGTTCATTCTGTGCTGTGTTGCTGCCAGCAGAAGGCAGGCTCTGGACTGATTCTATTCAAATGCTTTTGCTGTACGAGTGTTAGCAGTGAAAGCAACGATGAATGCACCAATGTAAAAGGGATTGTGTGCTGAACAGGTCCAGCACCAGCTTTCAATCCTGGCTCTTCTGCTGTGGGAGCAGAGGCCAAACGTTCGTGCTGTACTAACTGTGCTGCTGGGCAGCTGAGAGACACCACCTGAGAATTTGGATTCAAATGGACTTTTAGGTAGGAAACCGAGGAGAGACTGCAATGATGGTGACCCCGTTGCAAAGCTGCTTCTGTGCTGAAGAAGCAGAGCACAAGCTTTCCCTGCTGCTCTTCTGCCGTGTGAGCAGATGCCACTGTTCATTCTGTGCTGTGTTGCTGCCAGCAGGGAGCAGGCTCTGGACGGATTCTATTCAAATGCTTTTCCTGTATGAGTGTTAGCAGTGAAAGCAACGATGGAGGCACCAATGTAAAGGGGATTGTGTGCTGAACAGGTCCAGCACCAGCTTTCAATCCTGGCTCTTCTGCTGTGGGAGCAGAGGCCAAACGTTCGTGCTGTACTCACTGTGCTGCTGGGCAGCTGAGAGACACCACCTGAGAATTTGGATTCAAATGGACTTTTAGGTATGAAACCGAGGAGAGACTGCAATGATGGTGACCCCGTTGCAAAGCTGCTTGTGTGCTGAAGAAGCAGAGCACTAGCTTTCCCTGCTGGTCCTTCTGCCGTGTGAGCAGATGCCACTGTTCATTCTGTGCTGACTGTGTTGCTGCGCAGCAGAGAGCAGCCTCTGGACTGATTCCATTCAAATGCTTTTCCTGTATGAAAGTGAGCAGTGAAAGCAACGATGAATGCACCAATGTAAAAGGGATTGTGTGCTGAACAGGTCCAGCACCAGCTTTCAATCCTGGCTCTTCTGCTGTGGGAGCAGAGGCCAAACGTTCGTGCTGTACTAACTGTGCTGCTGGGCAGCTGAGCGACACCACCTGAGAATTCGGATTCAAAAGGACTTTTAGGTATGAAGCCGAGGAGAGACTGCAATGATGGTGACCCCGTTGCAAAGCTGCTTGTGTGCTGAAGAAGCAGAGCACTAGCTTTCCCTGCTGCTCCTTCTGCCGTGTGAGCAGATGCCACTGTTCATTCTGTGCTGACTGTGTTGCTGCGCAGCAGAGAGCAGCCTCTGGACTGATTCCATTCAAATGCTTTTCCTGTATGAATGTGAGCAGTGAAAGCAACGATGGAGGCACCAATGTAAAGGTGATTGTGTGCTGAACAGGTCCAGCACCAGCTTTCAATCCTGGCTCTTCTGCTGTGGGAGCAGAGGCCAAACGTTCGTGCTGTACTAACTGTGCTGCTGGGCAGCTGAGAGACACCACCTGAGAATTTGGATTCAAATGGACTTTTAGGTATGAACCCGAGGAGAGACTGCAATGATGGTGACCCCGTTGCAAAGCTGCTTGTGTGCTGAAGAGACGCAGCACTAGCTTTCCCTGCTGGTCCTTCTGCCGTGTGAGCAGATGCCCCTGTTCATTCTGTGCTGTGTTGCTGCCAGCAGGGAGCAGGCTCTGGACTGATTCCATTCAAATGCTTTTCCTGTATGAAAGTGAGCAGTGAAAGCAACGATGGATGCACCAATGTAAAGGGGATTGTGTGCTGAACAGGTCCAGCACCAGCTTTCAATCCTTGCTCTTCTGCTGTGGGAGCAGATGCCAAACGTTCGTGCAGTACTCACTGTGCTGCTGGGCAGCTGAGACCGCTTGAGAATTTGGATTCTAATGGACTTTTAGGTATGAAACCGAGGAGAGACTGCAATGATGGTGACCCCGTTGCAAAGCTGCTTGTGTGCTGAAGAAGCAGAGCACTAGCTTTCCCTGCTGCTCCTTCTGCCGTGTGAGCAGATGCCACTCTTCATTCTGTGCTGACTGTGTTGCTGCGCAGCAGAGAGCAGCCTCTGGACTGATTCCATTCAAATGCTTTTCCTGTATGAATGTGAGCAGTGAAAGCAACGATGGAGGCACCAATGTAAAGGTGATTGTGTGCTGAACAGGTCCAGCACCAGCTTTCAATCCTGGCTCTTCTGCTGTGGGAGCAGAGGCCAAACGTTCGTGCTGTACTAACTGTGCTGCTGGGCAGCTGAGAGACACCACCTGAGAATTTGGATTCAAATGGACTTTTAGGTAGGAAACCGAGGAGAGACTGCAATGATGGTGACCCCGTTGCAAAGCTGCTTGTGTGCTGAAGAAGCAGAGCACTAGCTTTCCCTGCTGCTCCTTCTGCCGTGTGAGCAGATGCCACTGTTCATTCTGTGCTGACTGTGTTGCTGCGCAGCAGAGAGCAGCCTCTGGACTGATTCCATTCAAATGCTTTTCCTGTATGAAAGTGAGCAGTGAAAGCAACGATGAATGCACCAATGTAAAAGGGATTGTGTGCTGAACAGGTCCAGCACCAGCTTTCAATCCTGGCTCTTCTGCTGTGGGAGCAGAGGCCAAACGTTCGTGCTGTACTAACTGTGCTGCTGGGCAGCTGAGAGACACCACCTGAGAATTTGGATTCAAATGGACTTTTAGGTATGAAACCGAGGAGAGACTGCAATGATGGTGACCCCGTTGCAAAGCTGCTTGTGTGCTGAAGAAGCAGAGCACTAGCTTTCCCTGCTGCTCCTTCTGCCGTGTGAGCAGATGCCACTGTTCATTCTGTGCTGACTGTGTTGCTGCGCAGCAGAGAGCAGCCTCTGGACTGATTCCATTCAAATGCTTTTCCTGTATGAAAGTGAGCAGTGAAAGCAACGATGAATGCACCAATGTAAAAGGGATTGTGTGCTGAACAGGTCCAGCACCAGCTTTCAATCCTGGCTCTTCTGCTGTGGGAGCAGAGGCCAAACGTTCGTGCTGTACTAACTGTGCTGCTGGGCAGCTGAGAGGGACCACCTGAGAATTTGGATTCAAATTTACTTTTAGGTATGAAACCGAGGAGAGACTGCAATGATGGTGACCCCGTTGCAAAGCTGCTTGTGTGCTGAAGAAGCAGAGCACTAGCTTTCCCTGCTGGTCCTTCTGCCGTGTGAGCAGATGCCACTGTTCATTCTGTGCTGACTGTGTTGCTGCGCAGCAGAGAGCAGCCTCTGGACTGATTCTATTCAAATGCTTTTCCTGTATGAATGTGAGCAGTGAAAGCAACGATGAATGCACCAATGTAAAAGGGATTGTGTGCTGAACAGGTCCAGCACCAGCTTTCAATCCTGGCTCTTCTGCTGTGGGAGCAGAGGCCAAACGTTCGTGCTGTACTAACTGTGCTGCAGGGCAGCTGAGAGACACCACCTGATAATTTGGATTCAAATGGACTTTTAGGTATGAAACCGAGGAGAGACTGCAATGATGGTGACCCCGTTGCAAAGCTGCTTGTGTGCTGAAGAAGCAGAGCACTAGCTTTCCCTGCTGCTCTTCTGCCGTGTGAGCCGATGCCACTGTTCATTCTGTGCTGTGTTGCTGCCAGCAGGGAGCAGGCTCTGGACGGATTCTATTCAAATGCTTTTCCAGTATGAGTGTTAGCAGTGAAAGCAACGATGGAGGCACCAATGTAAAGGGGATTGTGTGCTGAACAGGTCCAGCACCAGCTTTCAATCCTGGCTCTTCTGCTGTTGGAGCAGAGGCCAAACGTTCGTGCTGTACTCACTGTGCTGCTGGGCAGCTGAGCGACACCACCTGAGAATTCGGATTCAAATGGACTTTTAGGTATGAAGCCGAGGAGAGACTGCAATGATGGTGACCCCGTTGCAAAGCTGCTTGTGTGCTGAAGAAGCAGAGCACTAGCTTTCCCTGCTGCTCCTTCTGCCGTGTGAGCAGATGCCACTGTTCATTCTGTGCTGACTGTGTTGCTGCGCAGCAGAGAGCAGGCTCTGGACTGATTCCATTCAAATGCTTTTCCTGTATGAAAGTGAGCAGTGAAAGCAACGATGAATGCACCAATGTAAAAGGGATTGTGTGCTGAACAGGTCCAGCACCAGCTTTCAATCCTGGCTCTTCTGCTGTGGGAGCAGAGGCTAAACGTTCGTGCTGTACTAACTGTGCCGCTGGGCAGCTGAGAGACACCACCTGAGAATTTGGATTCAAATGGACTTTTAGGTATGAACCCGAGGAGAGACTGCAATGATGGTGACCCCGTTGCAAAGCTGCTTGTGTGCTGAAGAAGCAGAGCACTAGCTTTCCCTGCTGCTCCTTCTGCCGTGTGAGCAGATGCCACTGTTCATTCTGTGCTGACTGTGTTGCTGCGCAGCAGAGAGCAGCCTCTGGACTGATTCCATTCAAATGCTTTTCCTGTATGAATGTGAGCAGTGAAAGCAACGATGGAGGCACCAATGTAAAGGGGATTGTGTGCTGAACAGGTCCAGCACCAGCTTTCAATCCTGGCTCTTCTGCTGTGGGAGCAGAGGCCAAACGTTCGTGCTGTACTCACTGTGCTGTTGGGCAGCTGAGCGACACCACCTGAGAATTCGGATTCAAATGGACTTTTAGGTATGAAGCCAAGGAGAGACTGCAATGATGGTGACCCCGTTGCAAAGCTGCTTGTGTGCTGAAGAAGCAGAGCACTAGCTTTCCCTGCTGCTCCTTCTGCCGTGTGAGCAGATGCCACTGTTCATTCTGTGCTGACTGTGTTGCTGCGCAGCAGAGAGCAGCCTCTGGACTGATTCCATTCAAATGCTTTTCCTGTATGAAAGTGAGCAGTGAAAGCAACGATGAATGCACCAATGTAAAAGGGATTGTGTGCTGAACAGGTCCAGCACCAGCTTTCAATCCTGGCTCTTCTGCTGTGGGAGCAGAGGCTAAACGTTCGTGCTGTACTCACTGTGCTGCTGGGCAGCTGAGAGACACACCTGAGAATTTGGATTCAAATGGACTTTTAGGTATGAAACCGAGGAGAGACTGCAATGATGGTGACCCCGTTGCAAAGCTGCTTGTGTGCTGAAGAAGCAGAGCACTAGCTTTCCCTTCTGCTCTTCTGCCGTGTGAGCAGATGCCACTGTTCATTCTGTGCTGTGTTGCTGCCAGCAGGGAGCAGGCTCTGGACGGATTCTATTCAAATGCTTTTCCTGTATGAGTGTTAGCAGTGAAAGCAACGATGGAGGCACCAATGTAAAGGGGATTGTGTGCTGAACAGGTCCAGCACCAGCTTTCAATCCTGGCTCTTCTGCTGTGGGAGCAGAGGCCAAACGTTTGTGCTGTACTCACTGTGCTGCTGGGCAGCTGAGCGACACCACCTGAGAATTTGGATTCAAATGGACTTTTAGGTATGAAACCGAGGAGAGACTGCAATGATGGTGACACCGTTGCAAAGCTGCTTGTGTGCTGAAGAAGCAGAGCACTAGCTTTCCCTGCTGCTCCTTCTGCTGTGTGAGCAGATGCCACTGTTCATTCTGTGCTGACTGTGTTGCTGCGCAGCAGAGAGCAGCCTCTGGACTGATTCCATTCAAATGCTTTTCCTGTATGAAAGTGAGCAGTGAAAGCAACGATGAATGCACCAATGTAAAAGGGATTGTGTGCTGAACAGGTCCAGCACCAGCTTTCAATCCTGGCTCTTCTGCTGTGGGAGCAGAGGCCAAACGTTCGTGCTGTACTAACTGTGCTGCTGGGCAGCTGAGCGACACCACCTGAGAATTCGGATTCAAAAGGACTTTTAGGTATGAAGCGGAGGAGAGACTGCAATGATGGTGACCCCGTTGCAAAGCTGCTTGTGTGCTGAAGAAGCAGAGCACTAGCTTTCCCTGCTGCTCCTTCTGCCGTGTGAGTAGATGCCACTGTTCATTCTGTGCTGACTGTGTTGCTGCGCAGCAGAGAGCAGCCTCTGCACTGATTCCATTCAAATGCTTTTCCTGTATGAATGTGAGCAGTGAAAGCAACGATGGAGGCACCAATGTAAAGGTGATTGTGTGCTGAACAGGTCCAGCACCAGCTTTCAATCCTGGCTCTTCTGCTGTGGGAGCAGAGGCCAAACGTTCGTGCTGTACTAACTGTGCTGCTGGGCAGCTGAGAGACACCACCTGAGAATTTGGATTCAAATGGACTTTTAGGTATGAAACTGAGGAGAGACTGCAATGATGGTGACCCCGTTGCAAAGCTTCTTGTGTGCTGAAGAGACACAGCACTAGATTTCCCTGCTGGTCCTTCTGTCGTGTGAGCAGATGCCCCTGTTCATTCTGTGCTGTGTTCCTGCCAGCAGAAGGCAGGCTCTGGACTGATTCTATTCAAATGCTTTTGCTGTACGAGTGTTAGCAGTGAAAGCAACGATGACTGCACCAATGTAAAAGGGATTGTGTGCTGAACAGGTCCAGCACCAGCTTTCAATCCTGGCTCTTCTGCTGTGGGAGCAGAGGCCAAACGTTCGTGCTGTACTAACTGTGCTGCTGGGCAGCTGAGAGACACCACCTGAGAATTTGGATTCAAATGGACTTTTAGGTATGAAACCGAGGAGAGACTGCAATGATGGTGACCCCGTTGCAAAGCTGCTTGTGTGCTGAAGAAGCAGAGCACAAGCTTTCCCTGCTGCTCCTTCTGCCGTGTGAGCAGATGCCACTGTTCATTCTGTGCTGACTGTGTTGCTGCGCAGCAGAGAGCAGCCTCTGGACTGATTCCATTCAAATGCTTTTCCTGTATGAATGTGAGCAGTGAAAGCAACGATGGATGCACCAATGTAAAGGTGATTGTGTGCTGAACAGGTCCAGCACCAGCTTTCAATCCTGGCTCTTCTGCTGTGGGAGCAGAGGCTAAACGTTCGTGCTGTACTCACTGTGCTGCTGGGCAGCTGAGAGACACACCTGAGAATTTGGATTCAAATGGACTTTTAGGTATGAAACCGAGGAGAGACTGCAATGATGGTGACCCCGTTGCAAAGCTGCTTGTGTGCTGAAGAAGCAGAGCACTAGCTTTCCCTTCTGCTCTTCTGCCGTGTGAGCAGATGCCACTGTTCATTCTGTGCTGTGTTGCTGCCAGCAGGGAGCAGGCTCTGGACGGATTCTATTCAAATGCTTTTCCTGTATGAGTGTTAGCAGTGAAAGCAACGATGGAGGCACCAATGTAAAGGGGATTGTGTGCTGAACAGGTCCAGCACCAGCTTTCAATCCTGGCTCTTCTGCTGTGGGAGCAGAGGCCAAACGTTTGTGCTGTACTCACTGTGCTGCTGGGCAGCTGAGCGACACCACCTGAGAATTTGGATTCAAATGGACTTTTAGGTATGAAACCGAGGAGAGACTGCAATGATGGTGACACCGTTGCAAAGCTGCTTGTGTGCTGAAGAAGCAGAGCACTAGCTTTCCCTGCTGCTCCTTCTGCTGTGTGAGCAGATGCCACTGTTCATTCTGTGCTGACTGTGTTGCTGCGCAGCAGAGAGCAGCCTCTGGACTGATTCCATTCAAATGCTTTTCCTGTATGAAAGTGAGCAGTGAAAGCAACGATGAATGCACCAATGTAAAAGGGATTGTGTGCTGAACAGGTCCAGCACCAGCTTTCAATCCTGGCTCTTCTGCTGTGGGAGCAGAGGCCAAACGTTCGTGCTGTACTAACTGTGCTGCTGGGCAGCTGAGCGACACCACCTGAGAATTCGGATTCAAAAGGACTTTTAGGTATGAAGCGGAGGAGAGACTGCAATGATGGTGACCCCGTTGCAAAGCTGCTTGTGTGCTGAAGAAGCAGAGCACTAGCTTTCCCTGCTGCTCCTTCTGCCGTGTGAGTAGATGCCACTGTTCATTCTGTGCTGACTGTGTTGCTGCGCAGCAGAGAGCAGCCTCTGCACTGATTCCATTCAAATGCTTTTCCTGTATGAATGTGAGCAGTGAAAGCAACGATGGAGGCACCAATGTAAAGGTGATTGTGTGCTGAACAGGTCCAGCACCAGCTTTCAATCCTGGCTCTTCTGCTGTGGGAGCAGAGGCCAAACGTTCGTGCTGTACTAACTGTGCTGCTGGGCAGCTGAGAGACACCACCTGAGAATTTGGATTCAAATGGACTTTTAGGTATGAAACCGAGGAGAGACTGCAATGATGGTGACCCCGTTGCAAAGCTTCTTGTGTGCTGAAGAGACACAGCACTAGATTTCCCTGCTGGTCCTTCTGTCGTGTGAGCAGATGCCCCTGTTCATTCTGTGCTGTGTTCCTGCCAGCAGAAGGCAGGCTCTGGACTGATTCTATTCAAATGCTTTTGCTGTACGAGTGTTAGCAGTGAAAGCAACGATGACTGCACCAATGTAAAAGGGATTGTGTGCTGAACAGGTCCAGCACCAGCTTTCAATCCTGGCTCTTCTGCTGTGGGAGCAGAGGCCAAACGTTCGTGCTGTACTAACTGTGCTGCTGGGCAGCTGAGAGACACCACCTGAGAATTTGGATTCAAATGGACTTTTAGGTATGAAACCGAGGAGAGACTGCAATGATGGTGACCCCGTTGCAAAGCTGCTTGTGTGCTGAAGAAGCAGAGCACAAGCTTTCCCTGCTGCTCTTCTGCCGTGTGAGCAGATGCCACTGTTCATTCTGTGCTGTGTTGCTGCCAGCAGGGAGCAGGCTCTGGACGGATTCTATTCAAATGCTTTTCCTGTATGAGTGTTAGCAGTGAAAGCAACGATGGAGGCACCAATGTAAAGGGGATTGTGTGCTGAACAGGTCCAGCACCAGCTTTCAATCCTGGCTCTTCTGCTGTGGGAGCAGAGGCCAAACGTTCGTGCTGTACTAACTGTGCTGCTGGGCAGCTGAGAGACACCACCTGAGAATTTGGATTCAAATGGACTTTTAGGTATGAAACCGAGGAGAGACTGCAATGATGGTGACCCCGTTGCAAAGCTGCTTGTGTGCTGAAGAAGCAGAGCACTAGCTTTCCCTGCTGCTCATTCTGCCGTGTGAGCAGATGCCACTGTTCATTCTGTGCTGACTGTGTTGCTGCGCAGCAGAGAGCAGCCTCTGGACTGATTCCATTCAAATGCTTTTCCTGTATGAAAGTGAGCAGTGAAAGCAACGATGAATGCACCAATGTAAAAGGGATTGTGTGCTGAACAGGTCCAGCACCAGCTTTCAATCCTGGCTCTTCTGCTGTGGGAGCAGAGGCCAAACGTTCGTGCTGTACTAACTGTGCTGCTGGGCAGCTGAGCGACACCACCTGAGAATTCGGATTCAAAAGGACTTTTAGGTCTGAAGCCGAGGAGAGACTGCAATGATGGTGACCCCGTTGCAAAGCTGCTTGTGTGCTGAAGAAGCAGAGCACTAGCTTTCCCTGCTGCTCCTTCTGCCGTGTGAGCAGATGCCACTGTTCATTCTGTGCTGACTGTGTTGCTGCGCCGCAGAGAGCAGCCTCTGGACTGATTCCATTCAAATGCTTTTCCTGTATGAATGTGAGCAGTGAAAGCAACGATGGAGGCACCAATGTAAAGGTGATTGTGTGCTGAACAGGTCCAGCACCAGCTTTCAATCCTGGCTCTTCTGCTGTGGGAGCAGAGGCCAAACGTTCGTGCTGTACTAACTGTGCTGCTGGGCAGCTGAGAGAGACCACCTGAGAATTTGGATTCAAATGGACTTTTAGGTATGAACCCGAGGAGAGACTGCAATGATGGTGACCCCGTTGCAAAGCTGCTTGTGTGCTGAAGAGACACAGCACTAGCTTTCCCTGCTGGTCCTTCTGCCGTGTGAGCAGATGCCCCTGTTCATTCTGTGCTGTGTTGCTGCCAGCAGGGAGCCGGCTCTGGACTGATTCTATTCAAATGCTTTTCCTGTACGAGTGTTAGCAGTGAAAGCAACGATGGATGCACCAATGTAAAGGGGATTGTGTGCTGAACAGGTCCAGCACCAGCTTTCAATCCTGGCTCTTCTGCTGTGGGAGCAGATGCCAAACGTTCGTGCAGTACTCACTGTGCTGCTGGGCAGCTGAGACCGCTTGAGAATTTGGATTCTAATGGACTTTTAGGTATGAAACCGAGGAGAGACTGCAATGATGGTGACCCCGTTGCAAAGCTGCTTGTGTGCTGAAGAAGCAGAGCACTAGCTTTCCCTGCTGCTCCTTCTGCCGTGTGAGCAGATGCCACTGTTCATTCTGTGCTGACTGTGTTGCTGCGCAGCAGAGAGCAGGCTCTGGACTGATTCCATTCAAATGCTTTTCCTGTATGAATGTGAGCAGTGAAAGCAACGATGGATGCACCAATGTAAAGGTGATTGTGTGCTGAACAGGTCCAGCACCAGCTTTCAATCCTGGCTCTTCTGCTGTGGGAGCAGAGGCCAAACGTTCGTGCTGTACTAACTGTGCTGCTGGGCAGCTGAGAGACACCACCTGAGAATTTGGATTCAAATGGACTTTTAGGTATGAACCCGAGGAGAGACTGCAATGATGGTGACCCCATTGCAAAGCTGCTTGTGTGCTGAAGAAGCAGAGCACTAGCTTTCCCTGCTGCTCCTTCTGCCGTGTGAGCAGATGCCACTGTTCATTCTGTGCTGTGTTGCTGCCAGCAGGGAGCAGGCTCTACTCTGATTCTATTCAACTGCTTTTCCTGTACGAGTGTTAGCAGTGAAAGAAACGATGGAGGCACCAATGTAAAGGGGATTGTGTGCTGAACAGGTCCAGCACCAGCTTTCAATCCTTGCTCTTCTGCTGTGGGAGCAGATGCCAAACGTTCGTGCTGTACTCACTGTGCTGCTGGGCAGCTGAGACCGCTTGAGAATTTGGATTCAAATGGACTTTTAGGTATGAAACCGAGGAGAGACTGAAATGATGGTGACCCCGTTGCAAAGCTGCTTGTGTGCTGAAGAAGCAGAGCACTAGCTTTCCCTGCTGCTCCTTCTGCCGTGTGAGCAGATGCCACTCTTCATTCTGTGCTGACTGTGTTGCTGCGCAGCAGAGAGCAGCCTCTGGACTGATTCCATTCAAATGCTTTTCCTGTATGAAAGTGAGCAGTGAAAGCAACGATGAATGCACCAATGTAAAAGGGATTGTGTGCTGAACAGGTCCAGCACCAGCTTTCAATCCTGGCTCTTCTGCTGTGGGAGCAGAGGCCAAACGTTCGTGCTGTACTCACTGTGCTGCTGGGCAGCTGAGAGACACCACCTGAGAATTTGGATTCAAATAGACTTTTAGGTAGGAAACCGAGGAGAGACTGCAATGATGGTGACCCCGTTGCAAAGCTGCTTCTGCGTTGAAGAGACACAGCACTAGCTTTCCCTGCTGGTCCTTCTGCCGTGTGAGCAGATGCCCCTGTTCATTCTGTGCTGTGTTGCTGCCAGCAGGGAGCAGGCTCTGGACTGATTCTATTCAAATGCTTTTCCTGTACGAGTGTTAGCAGTGAAAGCAACGATGGATGCACCAATGTAAAGGGGATTGTGTGCTGAACAGGTCCAGCACCAGCTTTCAATCCTTGCTCTTCTGCTGTGGGAGCAGATGCCAAACGTTCGTGCAGTACTCACTGTGCTGCTGGGCAGCTGAGACCGCTTGAGAATTTGGATTCTAATGGACTTTTAGGTATGAAACCGAGGAGAGACTGCAATGATGGTGACCCCGTTGCAAAGCTGCTTGTGTGCTGAAGAAGCAGAGCACTAGCTTTCCCTGCTGCTCCTTCTGCCGTGTGAGCAGATGCCACTCTTCATTCTGTGCTGACTGTGTTGCTGCGCAGCAGAGAGCAGGCTCTGGACTGATTCCATTCAAATGCTTTTCCTGTATGAAAGTGAGCAGTGAAAGCAACGATGAATGCACCAATGTAAAAGGGATTGTGTGCTGAACAGGTCCAGCACCAGCTTTCAATCCTGGCTCTTCTGCTGTGGGAGCAGAGGCCAAACGTTCGTGCTGTACTAACTGTGCTGCTGGGCAGCTGAGCGACACCACCTGAGAATTCGGATTCAAAAGGACTTTTAGGTATGAAGCCGAGGAGAGACTGCAATGATGGTGACCCCGTTGCAAAGCTGCTTGTGTGCTGAAGAAGCAGAGCACTAGCTTTCCCTGCTGCTCCTTCTGCCGTGTGAGCAGATGCCACTGTTCATTCTGTGCTGACTGTGTTCCTGCGCCGCAGAGAGCAGCCTCTGGACTGATTCCATTCAAATGCTTTTCCTGTATGAATGTGAGCAGTGAAAGCAACGATGGAGGCACCAATGTAAAGGTGATTGTGTGCTGAACAGGTCCAGCACCAGCTTTCAATCCTGGCTCTTCTGCTGTGGGAGCAGAGGCCAAACGTTCGTGCTGTACTAACTGTGCTGCTGGGCAGCTGAGAGAGACCACCTGAGAATTTGGATTCAAATGGACTTTTAGGTATGAAGCCGAGGAGAGACTGCAATGATGGTGACCCCGTTGCAAAGCTGCTTGTGTGCTGAAGAGACACAGCACTAGCTTTCCCTGCTGGTCCTTCTGCCGTGTGAGCAGATGCCCCTGTTCATTCTGTGCTGTGTTGCTGCCAGCAGGGAGCAGGCTCTGGACTGATTCTATTCAAATGCTTTTTCTGTACGAGTGTTAGCAGTGAAAGCAACGATGGATGCACCAATGTAAAGGGGATTGTGTGCTGAACAGGTCCAGCACCAGCTTTCAATCCTTGCTCTTCTGCTGTGGGAGCAGATGCCAAACGTTCGTGCAGTACTCACTGTGCTGCTGGGCAGCTGAGACCCGCTTGAGAATTTGGATTCTAATGGACTTTTAGGTATGAACCCGAGGAGAGACTGCAATGATGGAACCCCGTTGCAAAGCTGCTTGTGTGCTGAAGAGACACAGCACTAGCTTTCCCTGCTGCTCCTTCTGCCGTGTGAGCAGATGCCACTGTTCATTCTGTGCTGTGTTGCTGCCAGCAGGGAGCAGGCTCTACTCTGATACTATTCAACTGCTTTTCCTGTACGAGTGTTAGCAGTGAAAGCAACGATGGAGGCACCAATGTAAAGGGGATTGTGTGCTGAACAGGTCCAGCACCAGCTTTCAATCCTGGCTCTTCTGCTGTGGGAGCAGAGGCCAAACGTTCGTGCTGTACTCACTGTGCTGCTGGGCAGCTGAGAGACACCACCTGAGAATTGGGATTCAAATGGACTTTTAGGTATGAAACCGAGGAGAGACTGCAATGATGGTGACCCCGTTGCAAAGCTGCTTGTGTGCTGAAGAAGCAGAGCACTAGCTTTCCCTGCTGCTCCTTCTGCCGTGTGAGCAGATGCCACTGTTCATTCTGTGCTGTGTTGCTGCCAGCAGGGAGCAGGCTCTGGACGGATTCTATTCAAATGCTTTTCCTGTATGAGTGTTAGCAGTGAAAGCAACGATGGAGGCACCAATGTAAAGGGGATTGTGTGCTGAACAGGTCCAGCACCAGCTTTCAATCCTTGCTCTTCTGCTGTGGGAGCAGATGCCAAACGTTCGTGCTGTACTCACTGTGCTGCTGGGCGGCTGAGACCCCTTGAGAATTCGGATTCAAATGGACTTTTAGGTATGAAACCGAGGAGAGACTGCAATGATGGTGACCCCGTTGCAAAGCTGCTTGTGTGCTGAAGAAGCAGAGCACTAGCTTTCCCTGCTGCTCCTTCTGCCGTGTGAGCATATGCCACTGTTCATTCTGTGCTGACTGTGTTGCTGCGCAGCAGAGAGCAGGCTCTGGACTGATTCCATTCAAATGCTTTTCCTGTATGAAAGTGAGCAGTGAAAGCAACGATGGAGGCACCAATGTAAAGGGGATTGTGTGCTGAACAGGTCCAGCACCAGCTTTCAATCCTGGCTCTTCTGCTGTGGGAGCAGAGGCCAAACGTTCGTGCTGTACTAACTGTGCTGCTGGGCAGCTGAGAGACACCACCTGAGAATTTGGATTCAAATGGACTTTTAGGTATGAAACCGAGGAGAGACTGCAATGATGGTGACCCCGTTGCAAAGCTGCTTGTGTGCTGAAGAAGCAGAGCACTAGCTTTCCCTGCTGGTCCTTCTGCCGTGTGAGCAGATGCCACTGTTCATTCTGTGCTGACTGTGTTTCCTACAGCAGAGAGCAGCCTCTGGACTGATTCCATTCAAATGCTTTTCCTGTATGAATGTGAGCAGTTAAAGCAACGATGGAGGCACCAATGTAAAGGTGATTGTGTGTTGAACAGGTCCAGCACCAGCTTTCAATCCTGGCTCTTCTGCTGTGGGAGCAGATGCCAAACGTTCGTGCTGTACTAACTGTGCTGCTGGGCAGCTGAGAGACACCACCTGAGAATTTGAATTCAAATGGACTTTTAGGTATGAAACCGAGGAGAGACTGCAATGATGGTGACCCCGTTGCAAAGCTTCTTGTGTGCTGAAGAGACACAGCACTAGCTTTCCCTGCTGCTCCTTCTGCCGTGTGAGCAGATGCCACTGTTCATTCTGTGCTGTGTTGCTGCCAGCAGGGAGCAGGCTCTGGACGGATTCTATTCAAATGCTTTTCCTGTATGAGTGTTAGCAGTGAAAGCAACGATGGAGGCACCAATGTAAAGGTGATTGTGTGCTGAACAGGTCCAGCACCAGCTTTCAATCCTGGCTCTTCTGCTGTGGGAGCAGATGCCAAACGTTCGTGCTGTACTCACTGTGCTGCTGGGCAGCTGAGACCACCTGAGAATTTGGATTCAAATGGACTTTTAGGTATGAAACCGAGGAGAGACTGCAATGATGGTGACCCCGTTGCAAAGCTGCTTGTGTGCTGAAGAAGCAGAGCACTAGCTTTCCCTGCTGCTCCTTCTGCCGTGTGAGCAGATGCCACTGTTCATTCTGTGCTGACTGTGTTCCTGCACAGCAGAGAGCAGGCTCTGGACTGATTCCATTCAAATGCTTTTCCTGTATGAATGTGAGCAGTGAAAGCAACGATGGAGGCACCAATGTAAAAGGGATTGTGTGCTGAACAGGTCCAGCACCAGCTTTCAATCCTGGCTCTTCTGCTGTGGGAGCAGAGGCCAAACGTTCGTGCTGTACTAACTGTGCTGCTGGGCAGCTGAGAGACACCACCTGAGAATTTGGATTCAAATGGACTTTTAGGTATGAAACCGAGGAGAGACTGCAATGATGGTGACCCCGTTGCAAAGCTGCTTGTGTGCTGAAGAAGCAGAGCACTAGCTTTCCCTGCTGCTCCTTCTGCCGTGTGAGCAGATGCCACTGTTCATTCTGTGCTGTGTTGCTGCCAGCAGGGAGAAGGCTCTGGACGGATTCTATTCAAATGCTTTTCCTGTATGAGTGTTAGCAGTGAAAGCAACGATGGAGGCACCAATGTAAAGGGGATTGTGTGCTGAACAGGTCCAGCACCAGCTTTCAATCCTGGCTCTTCTGCTGTGGGAGCAGAGGCCAAACGTTCGTGCTGTACTCACTGTGCTGCTGGGCAGCTGAGCGACACACCTGAGAATTCGGATTCAAATGGACTTTTAGGTATGAAACCGAGGAGAGACTGCAATGATGGTGACCCCGTTGCAAAGCTGCTTGTGTGCTGAAGAAGCAGAGCACTAGCTTTCCCTGCTGCTCCTTCTGCCGTGTGAGCAGATGCCACTGTTCATTCTGTGCTGACTGTGTTGCTGCGCAGCAGAGAGCAGCCTCTGGACTGATTCCATTCAAATGCTTTTCCTGTAAGAATGTGAGCAGTGAAAGCAACGATGGAGGCACCAATGTAAAGGGGATTGTGTGCTGAACAGGTCCAGCACCAGCTTTCAATCCTGGCTCTTCTGCTGTGGGAGCAGAGGCCAAACGTTCGTGCTGTACTAACTCTGCTGCTGGGCAGCTGAGAGACACCACCTGAGAATTTGGATTCAAATGGACTTTTAGGTAGGAAACCGAGGAGAGACTGCAATGATGGTGACCCCGTTGCAAAGCTGCTTGTGTGCTGAAGAAGCAGAGCACTAGCTTTCCCTGCTGCTCCTTCTGCCGTGTGAGCAGATGCCACTGTTCATTCTGTGCTGACTGTGTTGCTGCGCAGCAGAGAGCAGCCTCTGGACTGATTCCATTCAAATGCTTTTCCTGTATGAATGTGAGCAGTGAAAGCAACGATGGAGGCACCAATGTAAAGGGGATTGTGTGCTGAACAGGTCCAGCACCAGCTTTCAATCCTGGCTCTTCTGCTGTGGGAGCAGAGGCCAAACGTTCGTGCTGTCCTCACTGTGCTGCTGGGCAGCTGAGAGACACCACCTGAGAATTGGGATTCAAATGGACTTTTAGGTATGAAACCGAGGAGAGACTGCAATGATGGTGACCCCGTTGCAAAGCTGCTTGTGTGCTGAAGAAGCAGAGCACTAGCTTTCCCTGCTGCTCCTTCTGCCGTGTGAGCAGATGCCACTGTTCATTCTGTGCTGTGTTGCTGCCAGCAGGGAGCAGGCTCTGGACGGATTCTATTCAAATGCTTTTCCTGTATGAGTGTTAGCAGTGAAAGCAACGATGGAGGCACCAATGTAAAGGGGATTGTGTGCTGAACAGGTCCAGCACAAGCTTTCAATCCTTGCTCTTCTGCTGTGGGAGCAGATGCCAAACGTTCGTGCTGTACTCACTGTGCTGCTGGGCAGCTGAGACCGCTTGAGAATTTGGATTCAAATGGACTTTTAGGTATGAAACCGAGGAGAGACTGCAATGATGGTGACCCCGTTGCAAAGCTGCTTGTGTGCTGAAGAAGCAGAGCACTAGCTTTCCCTGCTGCTCCTTCTGCCGTGTGAGCATATGCCACTGTTCATTCTGTGCTGACTGTGTTGCTGCGCAGCAGAGAGCAGCCTCTGGACTGATTCCATTCAAATGCTTTTCCTGTATGAAAGTGAGCAGTGAAAGCAACGATGGAGGCACCAATGTAAAGGGGATTGTGTGCTGAACAGGTCCAGCACCAGCTTTCAATCCTGGCTCTTCTGCTGTGGGAGCAGAGGCCAAACGTTCGTGCTGTACTAACTGTGCTGCTGGGCAGCTGAGAGACACCACCTGAGAATTTGGATTCAAATGGACTTTTAGGTATGAAACCGAGGAGAGACTGCAATGATGGTGACCCCGTTGCAAAGCTGCTTGTGTGCTGAAGAAGCAGAGCACTAGCTTTCCCA